>NW_026533212.1:227500-430000 GCF_028296485.1 Oppia nitens | reverse complement strand
TAATTTAGTATAGAATATAGTTATATAAAAAAAAATTAAAGTTAAATATCTAACTATATATTTATTTAATAGTTGTTTTTATACTGTATTATTGATATACAGTAATAGTTTTCATAAATAATTTTTTATTGATTAATAAATTAGTTATATATATATATAAAATAATATATAAATAGTTTGTATTAATCAATGATTTATATATATATATTTATTTTCAAATTATAAAAAAATAAATTTATTATTTATAAATAATATAATTTTTTTATTATCATAATTATTGTTAACTAAAATAATAATAATAATAATATTAAAGTTTAGTATTTTTTTAGTAAATACTAATAATTTTTAATTTAATTTTAATTAATTTTTTCGATATTTCTCTCTCTCTCTCTCTCTCTCTCTCTCTCTCTCTCTCTCTCTCTCTCTCTCTCTATCATTCAATAGCACCGGCAGTTTCCGTCAGTCAACTGTTTACGGCCGCTAATGTCATACTACTGGCCATAGTATTGGTTAGCGTATCGATGATCGGTTTGTGGGCTGTCTATCGTGAATGGTATGACCTATCCCTTGTCTACGCTATCATCGAGACCGTGGTATCGGTACTAACGGCCGTACTGTTGGTTGTCTACTGTCGGCAAACGGTAATGTTTTTAACCGTTACAATAGCCGTCCAAATATCGGTAACAATACTGGCCTACGGCTATGCAGTGGCCGTACGGGAGAGAAATAAAATCGATAAAATCAATATTAAACATAATTTTGTCTAATAATTATTAAATAATAATAATAATTATTATTATTATTATTTTTGTATATAATTAAAATTAATTAATAACTGTATTATTAAATAATAAGTATTTATTTTTTTTAAATATATAATATTTTATTATAATTTTTTTATTGACTCATTGTATAATTTATAACTTAATATATTTAAAAATTTATTTATTTATTTTTTACTGTATAATATTCATACAATTTATATTTATTTTAATATTATTTACATTAAATATATTATATATAATGTACTGTATATTCATTATCATTAATATTATATATTTGATACTATAAATCAATAAATTAATTAAATGATTAACATTTAAATTAAAATAATTTTTTTTGTTATATGTGAAAATTTAGATAAAATTATTTTTATAATTTTTTTTTATTTATTATTGAATTTATTTAGACATTTAGAAATCTTAATTACTGATTAATAAAATTTTTTTTTTAAAATTTTTAATTGTAGGTTAATTTGTTTACATTAATAAATATATATACAGTATATTTGCAAATAAAAAAATAATTAATCATTTTTTTATATTTTGATTTAAATTATTAGATAATTTTTAATTAATTAATTAAATATGTTATTTAATATTTTTTTTAAATTTATAATTTTATATTTTATTTCATAACATTGATCAATGATATAAAAATAAATTAAATTAAGTTATCATTTATTTAATAAAAATAAAATTATCAAATATTTATTAATATTATTATCTATTAATTTATTTAGTGCATTATTTGTTGGCCAAATGTTTTTTATTTTTAATTTAATTAAAAATTATAATAATTTATATATATATATATTTATATTATTAATTAGTCAATTAAGATAATTAAAATTTAATTTATTAATAGAGTTTTTTTATGAGTGATATATATAAAATAAAATTTAAATAATTAATTTATTATTTTATCTACATATTGATGATAACATTTGCAAAAATCATAGACAATAAATATTTATAAATATTTTTCATATAAATTATTAATATTTTTATTAAGTAAATTAAGTTAACATTATAGTCACTACTATTAATGTTATTATTATTAATTACAATATAAGCTATACTATAATTTTAATGTAAATAATTTTGAAAAATAAATAAAATTTAATAATTTTTAACTTAATTATATTTATGTTATTGTTAATTTAATTTATTACATTATTATTTTTATAGATTATTTAAAATAGTTTTTATTATTTATTTTTCTATTATAAATATTATATTAATTTTGAATTGAATTTATTTACTAATTGATAATATTATTAATGATGATTATATTATTTTTTTAAAATAGTAAATAAAATGTTTATTATTTTTATTTAATGATCAATTGTTTTTTATTTATCAATTTAATCAACAACAAAAAATAACATATAAGGAAATAAAATATTAAATTATTATAATAATTATAATTTGGATTTTATAATATGTTATATAAAATTAATTTTGAAATAATTAATTTGTGAACTTTTTTTTAATCTTATTTTTGTAAATCAATGTTTAATATTAATTTTATTTTTGTTTGTTTGTATACTTTGTATTAATAAACTATATTTTATATAAAATATTTGATTGATTTTATTAATAAACAGTATTATCTATTATATTTAAAAATTATTGATAACTTTTTCAAAGTCATACTAAACATAACTAAATACTGTATATATTTATCATATTTTATTTATATATATATATACATTATATATCATAAATATTTTTTAAAATATAAATTTCATATATTATTGTACATCAAAACTTAATATATCTATTATATAGTAATTAGTTTATTACTAAAAAAAAATGTTACAATTTTTGTTGTCATTATTGTTATTAAATCCATTGACTATTATTAGTATAGTTATATTGTTTGCAATTTACAGGTAATTATTATTATTATAATAATTAACAAAAAAAATATTATTATTATTATTTAATTTTTTTTTTGATAACAGATATTATACATCAAAATGTATGTATTGGGAGTCGCAAGGAGTACCGACAGCATCGGTAAGTCTATGGACACGTATGACCAGATCCATAGGCGATTGGGAACAGGAGTTATATGGAAAGTATGGCAAATGTTTCGGCGTCTATGAACTGAACCGTCCGGTACTCTATCTGTCGGAACCCGATTTGATTCGCGATGTTTTAGTCAAAGATTTTCATATATTTCCAAACAGACGGGTAATTATAATTGAAAAAATTAATTAATTAATTAATTAATTTAATTATTTTTTTTGTAATAATTTTACGGGTATTTAATTTCAACTATATATATATATATATATATATATTTGTTTATCTGTACAGTAGTTTATTATTATTTAAAAAAAATAATAATGTCTATTAGACTAACTAAATACTAATTAATAATTTTAAAATAATAGTTAATTAAATAATAAATCACTTAATTAATTAGTTAGTTAATTAATAAATCAGTTGATTACTAAATCAATTAATTAAATAGATCAGTAAATTAATAAATCAGTAAATTAATAAATCAGTAAATTAATAAATCAGTAAATTAATAAATCAGTAAATTAATAAATCAGTTAATTAATAAATAAGTTAATTAATACAATCAGTTAATTAATACAAATAGTTAATTACTAAATCAATTAAATAATAAATTAATTAATTAAATAATAAATTAATTAATTAAATAAATTAGTTAAATAAATAATCAGTTAATTACTAAATCAGTTAAATAAAAAAAATCAGTTAATTACTAAATAAATAAATTAAATAAATCAGTTAATTAATAAATCAGTTAATTAAAAAGTCAGTTAATTAATACATCACTTAATTAAAAAATAAATCTATTAATTAAGTTATGATAATTAAAATTATTTTATTATTAACCTATATATTACTTTTCATTTATATATTTATTTTATTTTTTACAAAATAATTTTTTTACTTTGAAAATAATAATAATAACAAAAAATTATTTGTTTTATTTATAGGATTTTTCTACCGGTGCCGACCCATTGATCGACAAAGCGGTCGGTATTATCCGGGATGACGACTGGAAACGTGTCCGTACGATAATATCGCCGACATTTACGGCCGGAAAACTACGTAAAATGGTGCCAATGATCGACCAATGTATGGATAATATGTCCAAATATTTGGATAGTATAGCTAATAACAGGACAAACGGTAGTATCGGTGATATGAAACAGCTGTTCGGGGCCTACAGTATGGAAGTCATAATACAGGTAGCATTCGGTACCCGTGTTGATACCCTATTTGATAGGGACAACCCGTTCATTGGTAATGCCAGCAAAATGTTTAGCACTGATTTCAGCTTAAGTTTACTAATAATCAATATATGGCCCGAATTGGCTAAACTATTGAAACTATCGATAGTCGATAAATCGGTTTCGAAATTTTTCCGGGAATTTACCCTAAAAATTATCGCCGATAGACGTAGTAGTAGTAGTAGTAGTGGACAGTCGGCCACCGATACAACCACTACTACCAAACGGACCGACTTTTTACAGCTAATGTTAGACACGATGACAGACAATGATAATAACAAGACTACTACTACTACTACTACTACTACTAGTGATGTTAATAATTCAGATAAATGTATGTTTGATTTGATTTTTGTTTTTGTTTTTTAATTTTATTTTAATTTTTTTGTCTTTTAAATAGATCTGACAGACGATGAACTAATGGCTCAGTCGATCATATTTTTTATCGCCGGCTACGAGACAACTGCCACTGCATTGTCGGTAATAACCTATTTGTTGGCCAAACATCCCGATTGTCAGCAAAGATTGTACGATGAAATCGATGATTATGTCAGACATCATAAACAGGTATATATACTGTATATATATAATGAAAAAAATTATTATTAAAATTATTTATTTATTTTAATAATATTTTTTCAGTTATTTTTATTAGTAACTAATTATGATTATATCTATTAAACTGTGATTTTAAATACAAAAAAAAATATTAATTAATTTATTTTAGTTTTATTTTTTTTAATTATTAATTATAACTTAAACTAAACTATTCTATAATAGACTTTTATTTATTTATCTGACATTTATTTAATTTTTAATTTATAAAAATAGATAATTTTACAAAAAAGTTTTTTTAAAATTAGAATTTTAATTATTTCTTAATTAATAATTAATTAATTAATTTTAGTTTTATTTTTTTAGTTATTAATTATAACTTAAACTAAACTATAATATTAATAGACTTTTATTTATCTAATATTTATTTATTTTTTAATTTATAAAAAATAGATAATTTTACAAAATAATATGTTTTTTAAAAATTAGAATTTTTTAATTATTTATTAATTAATAATTAATTAAATCATATTATTTTAGTTTTATTTTTTTAGTTATTAATTATAACTTAAACTAAACTATAATATTAATAGACTTTTATTTATCTGATATTAATTTTTAATTTATTTTTAATTCATAAAAAATAGATAATTTTACAAAAAAATATGTTTTTTAAAAATTAGAATTTTTTAATTATTTATTAATTAATAATTAATTAAATCATATTATTTTAGTTTTATTTTTTTAGTTATTAATTATAACTTAAACTAAACTATAATATTAATAGACTTTTATTTATCTGATATTAATTTTTAATTTATTTTTAATTCATAAAAAATAGATAATTTTACAAAAAATATGTTTTTTAAAAAATTAGAATTTTAATTATTACTTAATTAAAACATATTATTTTAGTTTTATTTATTTTTTTGATATCTAATTATTAATAAACTTAACTATAATAAACATTTCATTTATTTTTTTATATTGTTTACCAAAAAAATAGATATTTTTATACAAATTAATTTCATTTTATAAATTAAAATTTTATAATTAATTTTTTGGATTAATTAATTAATTAAAAATCATATATTTATACAGTCGGACGTCGATTACGATATATTATATTCATTGAAATACTTGGACGCCGTCTTCAAAGAGTCGCAACGCCTGTATCCGGCGGTTACGGCCATTGAACGACAGGCCAACCAGGACTACACATTGAACAACCATACGACTGGCCAACACCACCAACACCACCAGAGATCCTCCGATGGTATAACCATACGCAAGGGTCAAGTAGTTCACATACCTGTCTATTGTATACATCGAGACCCGGCTAACTATCCCCAGGCCGACCAGTTCCTGCCCGACCGGTTTCTACCGGGCAATCAATTAGGCCAACATCATCATCCGTATGCCTTTTTACCGTTTGGTTCCGGTCCGCGACAGTGTATTGGTATGCGATTGGCCCTAATTGAGTCCAAACTGGCACTGGTCAATGCCGTCTACAACTATCGATTTTTTGATACCGGGGTATTGTATTGTATATATATATATGTACATAGATTTAAAGTTTATATGTTGTATCTATATGTTTATATTATACACATACACATACACATACACATACACATACACATACACATACACATACACATACACATACACATACACATACACATACACATACACATACACATACACATACACATACACATACACATACACATACACATACACATACACATACACATACACATACACTTATATACTTAATAATAATAATAATAATAATAATAATAATAATGAGATACATATTTACATATTTATTTTTACTGATAAAAACTAGTTTATTATTATTGTTATTATTATTATTAATTTAATAATAATTTTTTATACTATTATTATTTATTACTTAATTTTTTTATATTTATTTTTAACAGAAACCCCTTGAGTTTTACGACGCTTTGTTTGGCGTTATGACACCTAAGCAAGTGTTTGTTAGGGTTGAAAAACGTCCGAAAATTATTAATTGATTAGTAATACTGTAATAATAATAATAATAATAATAATAATAATAATAATAATGTAATTTTAGTGTAAAATTCATTTTGTTTTTTTGTTGAATAAATAATATATTTTTAGAAATATTAATATTTCATTTTTTATATATGTTATTAATTATTTAATTTACTTTTTTTTGAATTTATCATTATATAATTACAAAAAATATTTTAGTCAATGATAAATAATTTTTTTTTTTTAAAAATAATTACTTGTATTACTAGTAATTGTTTATTGAATTATTCAATGTCACATAGATATATTTTTTTTAACTATATATAAATTTAAATATATATTTTATTATATTTAATAATATAATTATTATCTTTGAAAAAATTTACTAAAATTATATAATAATAATTAGATTTATTTATTGGAAATAATGTTATAATATTTGTCATCAATATTATTATTAAATTTATTAACTATTATTATTACTATTACTTATATTGTTTGCAATTTACAGGTAATTAAATTGTAATAAATAATAGAAATATTTTAAATGTTAAAAAAATAAATAATACAAAAATTAAGTCTAACTTTTTAAATCATAGCTGATATCATTAACAAATTATATTTTAATTAAAAAATTATATATTTAAGAAAAAATACTAAAAGCATATGTAAAACTTATAAATATGTAAAAAAAATTAATTTTTTTAAATAATTCATAAAAAAATATATCAAAAAATTTAAAGTATAATTATTTATTTAATTTCTAATTTTTTAATTCAATTGCTTTTATCACTATTTTTTTATTTACATATTTAAGGTCTATATATAATATATATATATTTGAGTAAAAAGTTGACCTCACAGTTAGGCTACCGGTGCTACCGCTGACTACTTGAGCCTATAGTCGACGATTCTTCGACTACTGTCGATAGTAACTGCGTTGAGGACAGTCGACTCATACGGCGCTGATTATCCATAATAATAGTATCGCGGCGTCGACACAGAGCCTGAAGGACATGACTATGGCGTCGGACTATCGATTTTTGGCGGATGTCTATGCGATAGTTAGTTGGATTAGTGGGTGAGTCAGTCATATCAATATACATACCGGTGCTGCTGCTGCTGCTGTCGGGCTGTAAACTCATTAGCCGTTTGCGAAAAGCGTGATCCAAGTTATGTTGGACAGGGATCTGATGTTTTCCGCCAGTGTTTGACATAGTATCTGACCCACTCATGAGTCTACCCATCTGGTGGTCGTCCATCCCCACCACCTCCTCATCATCATCAGCCAAACCCTTGAGCTTCTGTAGCTGTTTGGTTAGTTTGATAATAAGATTTTTATTTCCAATACCCTCCTCATCGTCATCATAATCATCATTAGCATCCATGTCCTTACTAGTGGGCGTTTGATTTAGTTTTTTATGGCATAAATCAATGGTAGTAAAGGCTAGTAGATGGGAGAGTGTACCGAACCGATGGATAAACATACCGATCAATTGGATGACCAGAATTATGCCGAAAAATACGACCAATACTAGACCTATAGGGATAGGGAGAGAGAGATAAAGATTTAGTTGTATTTAAAAAAAATAAAATTAGATTTTAAAAATTACAAACATATACACACATATATACACACATATATACACACATATATACACACATATATACATACACATATATATACACACATACATACACACACACATACACACACACATACACACACACATACACACACACATACACACACACATACACACACACATACACACACACATACACACACACATACACACACACATACACACACACATACACACACACATACACACACACACACACATACACACACACATACACACACACATACATACACACACACATACACACACACATACACACACACATACACACACACATACACACACACATACACACACACATACACACACACATACACACACACATACACATACACATACACATACACATACACATACACATACACATACACATACACATACACATACACATACACATACACATACACATACACATACACATACACATACACATACACATACACATACACATACACATACACATACACATACACATACACATACACATACACATACACATACACATACACACACACACACACACACACACACACACACATACATACATACATACACATATAGAACCTACCTATCGGATCCATTTTCATATAACTATACATTGGTTTATTATTATCAGCAGCGGTTTTATTATTATTATTATTATAACCGGTTATATTATATCCATCATCATCATCATCATCATTGGTTAGTTTAATATCAAAATTAAAAATCTCCGGGTGCGTTTGCAATAATAGGACAACCAATATGAATATAGTATTCAATAAGCCAAATGTAAACACCCATTTGTTGCGCAACAACAGTAAATCCCTGGCCATACGGTCCCGTTCAACGGGATCGTCATCCAGGGGTAGCAAATATTTCGGTATAAATGTTTGCCAAAAATCTAGTTCATCATCATTGAGGGGAACTATAGGTAAATGTTTTAGTATCCTATCGTCGACTATCCATTGGGGTAGTTGTTGTTTGGATTCGGCTATAGTAGATAATGATGATGGGGTATGACCTACACTACCATCACTGCCGACAGCACCGGTATCTTGAATAGTAACCATAGTTGTGTGGTGGTTATTGTCGGCAGCTATAGTAGACTGTCCATCACCGACACCGGCACCCTCGACATCATTCAATAGTCTATTCAATAATAGTTGCTTACAATTAGTAGTAGTAGTAGTAGTAGTCAACTGTCCTCCGCCCACAACCACCTCCTGTCCATTGCCGCCAACACCGGCACCGGTAGTATCTTCCTCTACTACTACTACTACCTGATGATTATCCGATGACGACTGACCCATAAACTGATGATCAAGTGTCCAACTTTTGATTGAGGCAACCGTTTCGGTTACCTTAGCTAACTGTCCAGTAATTTCGGTTAGTGTTTGTTTCAATAGTCTATTGTTGTCGTTGTCGTCATCCGGTCGCTGACTGGGCGAACAGCACATACATGTAATTATACCGAAACCCGATCGTCCATCCGATCCACGGCCGACCAATTGAGACAAATTAAGATAACCTAACAATGATTTGTTGGCCATTGGTTTGTTGGCTACTGTTATGTCGCTATCGGATTGTTGTGTGTCATCGGTAGATACGGTGGCCGTCAACTTGGACTTGACCTCACGGGTACCCCACGTAACAACATGCATATTGGTTACCGAATAGATGGTCAATAGGAGATACATACTGGGTATCAGCAACATATACAATGGCATAGCTATGATACAACCAAACTCCTAGTGTTGTTGTTTGGACAGGTAGTCAATAATAATAATCATAATAATAAGTGTATTAATAATTTATATATATACAGTATATGTATGTATTAATAATATTGTATTTACTTAATATTAAAATTAATTTAATTAATAACTAATTTTATTGTGGTTATATTTTTAAATATAGTTTAACTAACCTAACATATTACCTAATATATAAAACTAACTGGCCAACATTTATATAAATATATATACATGCACCCACACATAAACAAAAATATAATACATACATAACCACAAAAAAAACTTAATTAACATATAAAGTATAATATTATACAATACTATTTGATTTAAACGTTTAAAAAAATATTTTCAATGATTATTATACCGGTATATACTAAATATAATATCAATGATATACACCTCCTACATCTAACCCAAAAAAACCTTACTGTCCAACTCATACACACCCACCCATACACCCACACACACACACACACACACACCCATATCCATACCTGTGGATGTAAAATGGCTGCAACAATGAACGATCCCATTAGACCCATGAAAAACATGGAGTTCGGTGTGAATACTGTTTTGTGAAACATATCTATAGATATCCCCACATAGACGGCCAACATTACCATTGAATAGACAATAGATAATAGCATTGCCATAAAAATTATATGATCATTGTTTTTGATAACAATACAGACAATTGAAAACAGGAGGACAGGTATTAGATTTAAGACAATCGATACGTCAGTGGTATATCCTATTAAATCAAAAATAAATATATATTATAAATATATATATATATGCTTAAAAATATATGATATATTTATAGTACAGTAGATATAGGGATGGGGATGGGAGGGCAGGGGGTGTACAGGTAGTGTAAATAGTAAACTATTTATTGAATAAATAATTATAGAAATATTTTTAAAAAATAAATAAATAATTATTGTAATATTAAAAAAATAAATAAATAATTATTGTAATATTAAAAAAATAAATAAATAATTATCGTAATACTAAAAAAATAAATAAATAATTATTGTAATTTTAATATAAATAAATATTATATTAAAAAAATAAATAACTAAAAAATATTTAATTAATTAATTTTTTTTGTACTAATTGTGCTTAAAGTTAATATTTATATTAATTATTTTTTTGTTGTTGAAAAAATATTTAAATTTATTTATTTATTTAAAAAAATATAAATACTATATAACTTTATATATGTCTATATACTATACCTAATACAATATTGACAGCGCCGACAACCATCAAAAATATGGTACCCGGACTTAATACCGTACCGATCATCATCATAGCCTGATAGAGGACATACAGTTTGGATATATTATTGTTGACGGCAATTGTTTGCTTATAGTCGCCCAGTAGGTCCATAATGTTGGCCATTGTTGACGGTGCCCATCGGCGTCGTTGTTGATAAAATTCACCGAAACCTTCCGGTGCGTGTGTATAGGAATCACTAGCGGCACAGTATTCAATGCGCCTGTAGTTTATATGGTGGAGTGGGAGGTAGGGGTTGGTGTGTTGTATTTGATAGGATAAGGAATTTGAATTAAAATTTGAAAAATAGATTAGTTTATAAATTATTTAACAAATAGTTTACCCATTGTAGGTGTGTGTATGTATGTGTGTGTATGTATGTGTGTGTATGTATGTGTCAATGTTTTTGTATGTATATGTATGTGTCAATGCTTGTGTGTTTGTATGTATGTTTCAATGCTTGTGTGTATGTATGTATGTGTCAATGTTTGTGTGTGTGTATCTATGCGTGTATGTTTGTGTGTGTGTATGTATGCGTCAATGTTTGTATGTGTATGTATGCGTCAATGTTTGTGTGTGTGTATGTATGTGTCAATGCTTGTGTTTGTATGTATGTGTCAATGTTTGTGTGTGTATGTATGTGTCAATGCTTGTGTTTGTATGTATGTGTCAATGTTTGTGTGTGTATGTATGTGTCAATGCTTGTGTTTGTATGTATGTGTCAATGTTTGTGTGTGTATGTATGTGTATGTATGTGTCAATGTTTCTGTATGTATGTATGTATGTATGTGTCAATGCTTGTGTTTGTATGTATGTGTGTTTATATATCTATGTATGCGTTTATGTGTGTGTGTATAGTGAGGGGAAGGTCATGTTTTTCTATACATACATACATACCAGCCTTGTTTTATCAACAATGTACACAACCATCGGTCCTCTCCCTGATCGTACTGTACGTAATGTCGGGCTTCCGATGGTTTAGTCGTATACTTATTCATAACACTGTCGTCCATAACAGCCCGGGCTCTGAATAGGGAGAAACAGCCGGGACTGCACAGTACACACCCGAACACGTGTTCAGTTGTTTTTTGTAACCAATGACAGATTGCGTACTCAAATTTCTGTCGGGGTTGGGGTAGTATAGGAGGGGGTTGTAACCAACCAACAAAACAAAAAAATTAAAATTTAATTAATAAATTAAAAATTATTAACATATTATTATAAACAATATTATGTATGTCTATACTGTGTATAAGTCCATTGTGTGGGTGAGCTGGAGTGGGTGTGCATTATATAATATATAATTTTAGTAATATGCATGTGATTATATTAGGGGAGGGGGTTGGAGGGGTAGCATAGGAGGGGGGTTGTAACCAACAACAACAACAACAAAAACATACAAAACATTATTAACATATTATATAAACATTATTATTAATGTCTATTCTGTGTATAAGTCCATTGTGTGTGTGTGTATAGTGGGGGGGGGGGGTAGGCAGGGTGGGTGTGCACTATATAATATATTATTTTAGTAATATGCATGTGATTATATTGGAGGAAGGGGTTGGAGGGGTAGCATAGGAGGGGGGGGGTTGTAACCAACAACAACATACAAAACATTATTAACATATTATTTAAACATTATTATGAATGTCTATACTATGTATAAGTTCATTGTTTTTGTATAGTGGGGGGGGGGATAGGCAGGGGTGGGTATGCATTATATAATATATTATTTTAGTAATATGCATGTGATTATATTGGAGGAAGGGGTTGGAGGGGTAGCATAGGAGGGGGGGGGGGTTGTAACCAACAACAACATACAAAACATTATTAACATATTATTTAAACATTATTATGAATGTCTATACTATGTATAAGTTCATTGTTTTTGTATAGTGGGGGGGGTAGGCAGGGGTGGGTATGCATTATATAATATATTATTTTAGTAATATGCATGTGTATATATTGGTGGATAATGTTGGGGGGGGGTTGGCTAGGGATTAGTAGTTTATTGATATACTAGTATAAAATGGTTTTATTATTATTATTATTATTGCAAACCTGATACCAGACCATTGGTCCCCCGCCTATCGGATGTATACGTCCGCAGGCGGCGCCCAGTTTTTTATTTTTTTTCATCAAATCGACTAACAGATTCATTGAGGTCGGCCTAAAGTTGATGTCACCATCCAATGCCAATATAAACGTATTCATGGCTACCGTTTCTTTGCGTCGTTCATCCATTGGTTTGCCAGCTAAACGATAGCCTAACAGGTAGTACATGTACATACACTGTGTGTGTGTGGACAGGTATGTATAAATAAATAGACATAAATAAATATATATATTATTTGATAAAATTATTATACATTCAATGTGATAGTTATAAGTATTGTAATTATTTAAAAAATACTATTAATACTATTTTTAATTACTACTAGTTTTAATTAAAATTATTTAATTAATTAATATTTAAAATTAAAAATTATACTATTTTATATATATATATATATATATAAATACGAAACTAAAAAAAACAACTAAACAAATAAATTTAATATTTATAAAACTATTATTTACTAAATTTAATTGAAAATATATTTATATAAAAAACAAAAATGTTAATATATTTATTGATGTTTTGTAATTATTTTATTATATATATATTTTTTTGGTAATATATAACTGCCTATAACTAACTAATATACTACTACTACTACTACTACTACTACTACTAGTTATATATATATTTATTTACTATATATTTAACATACCTGTGACCAACGTTTTCTATGCCTAATCAATAGCCTATCTTTTAAATGGGCAATCAATTTATTTTGCCCGGGTAGTGTCCACTCCAATTTACCACCATATGGTGTCGGTACTATATTGGGCACCGGTAGCCTAATATTGACTTCGTGTACATTACTGGCCGCTTTATCTACCGTTTCAATCAGTTGCCGGACAAACCTATTGATTATACGGCTATTATTATTGTCGGTGTTGTTGTTGTCATCAATGTCCTGAACCAACTGATCGAAAGCGTCGTCGAAAAATATATTGACTTTTTTTGGGGACGGGTGGGTGCGCCAGAAAAAAATTAGCCCAGGTATCAAATTTATTAATATATATATATATATATAAGTATTTTACATATAAAAAAAAGTTTTATGATTTTTTAAAAAGTATATAAATTATATTATTATTATTATTATCTCTCTTATTAGAGAGAGAGAGAGAGAGAGAGAGAGAGAGAGAGTGAGAGAGTGAGTGAGTGAGTGAGTGAGTGAGTGAGTGAGTGAGTGAGTGAGTGAGTGAGTGAGTGAGTGAGTGAGTGAGTGAGTGAGTGAGTGAGTGAGTGAGTGAGTGAGTGAGTGAGTGAGTGAGTGAGTGAGTGAGTGAGTGAGTGAGTGAGTGAGTGAGTGAGTGAGTGAGTGAGTGAGTGAGTGAGTGAGTGAGTGAGTGAGTGAGTTAGTGAGTGAGTTAGTGAGTTAGAGAGATAGTGATTGACTTAGAGAGAGAGAGACAGTGAGTGAGTTAGAGAGAGAGAGATAGTGAGTGAGAGAGATAGTGAGTGAGTGAGAGAGATAGTGTGAGAGAGATAACTACAATATTATATATATATATACTGTATATATATACTTACATTCAATTTGATAGTAATCAGTTAGACTGGGATTCAATTGAAAATATTCGTAGGCCTGTCTACGGGCGCACTGGTCGGCATCCAAACGTAGGACAGACATCAGTGTCTGCAGCATTTCATCGATGGATTCGTGCCACATAGTTATACATACATATATGTTAACTATATCATCGGCATCATCGGCACCTGGATTAAGGTTAGGTAGTAGTGATGCACCATTACTATCAGTCAGAGCACCGTTAGTCTGTATAGCTATCGGTTCGTTAAATGTTTCGTACATTTCGTGTACATTAACACTAGTAGTTGGGGTAGTGGTAGCTATCAGTACCTCATCATCAGCTGCTGTTTCTATGGTTTGTTGACCATCATTGAGGATCACCACTGGAATTACTGGCTGTAAATCGTTGGCCATAATCTCCCGGTGCCGACGCTGCCGCCGATGCTGTCGATGCCGTCGACGCCGATTCATAGCCAATGACTGGTCGATAACTACCGAACTATACATTGGTATAATAAATAGCTTATCCGTAGTGGCCAGTCGTTCGCTGGTCGGATACCATATGTGTATGGCTATCCATAATTGTGAGCTGAGGGACAGTAGCCATATAATGGTAGCGATTGTTGAGGTATAGGTGTAGGTGTTGTTGTTTTGGTCGTAAATAAATTGGTCGACTTGAGGACTATACCAGTAAATGTATTGAAAACCTGACCAATAGGTGTATATCTATCACCAAAAAAAAATATTATTATTAATGTTAAATAAATTAATTAAAAAAAATTTTAATGTATAAAATAATTTTTTTTTGTTAAATATTGTTTAAATTTTAACTGTAATAATAATAATAATTATAGACTTATTTTATTTTTTAAATAAATAATTATTTCAAATAGTTATATATATACACTCAACACACACACACATATATACACACAAATACATACATTCATACATACATACAAACACACATACAAACACACATACAAACACACATACAAACACACATACAAACACACATACAAAACACACATACAAACACACATACAAAACACACATACAAACACAAATACAAACATACACACAAACGCAAACATACACATACCTGGCACTTGTCATCACCGGCAGCCGAAACCATAGCCCATAGAAACGACACCGTAAACGGTACGGCCATATTGACCGGTACGGCAAACGATACACACTGTATACAAATTTTACACGAAAACTTCCCGACAGCGTAGCACATATAGCTGGCCATAATCTGTACGACTAGTACCCAAACGGGTACTAACGGATCGGATATTTGCATCCGATGATTGTTACCTTCAATTGGGGTTTGATAGTCAAACTGGGACTTATCCCGTTGGATAGCTATCTGATAGTTACGATAGGCTTCACCAAATCGGCTAAACATTGTACCCACAGTAGCCGTATCCTCATTCAGGTATTCAATTAGGATCATCATCGATAGGATAACCAGACATTTCCATAGTGATACGATCAGGTATGTAAAATATCTACTTGTTTGCAAATCATGTTTACTTGTGGCCAGCCATCGGACAATTATTGGATTATTGGATACTTGAGCTCCGGGATCATCACCATCATCGGCAGCATCTACATAGTTTTCCCACCAGGTAAACGATACCAGTATCATAGCCACAGGTAGATACCAGTAGTACATACAGGAGCCACGGTTAGTGTAGCTGATAATAATTGGCCAGCATATTAGGCCAATCAGTTGTATCAAACAAGCTATGATGGTTAGCCATTTACGGTTAACCATTATTTTCCCATTATTATTGTTGGGTACAGTTGAATATAGCACTAGTAATAGTAATAGTAGGCCGGGTATCAAACAGAGACTGTTGGTTATCATAGCACCAGTAATCGAGTCAATGGTGGGTAGTATAAGGAAAATTAGTAGAGATATGCCGATTGCGTTGAATGTTTCCGTTGTAAATACCTGTATGGGTGGGTGAGTGGGTGGGTGTAGGAGTAGGTAATGATTAGTAGGTGTTAGTTAAGTTAGTTTTTATACATAAGTTATAAATAGAGTATATAATTAACTAAAAAAACAACAAATAATAAATATATATATATAATAATAATAAATTTATTTAAATTATTACTCTATATATTTGGTTTATAACAAAAATACTAAAAAACAACAACAAAAATAATTAAAACGAAAAATAATTAAAACAAAAATTAGCTAAAACCAAAAATAATTAAAACCAAAAAATAATTAAAAGCAAAAATTATTTATAACCAAAAATAATTAAACAAAAAATAATTAAAACCAAAAATTATTTAAAACAAAAATTATTTAAAACAAAAAATAATTAAACAAAAGATAATTAAAACAAAAAATTATTTAAAACAAAAATAATTAAAATCCAAAAATAATTAAGACTAAAAATTATTTAAAACTAAAAATTATTTAAAACAAAAAATAATTAAAACCAAAAATAATTAAAACCAAAAATATTTAAAAAAAAATACCGTCAAAAATGTCCGCCACTTGGGTCGCCTATAGGTATTGAACAAACATATCCATGCGCTTCGGCACCAAACAAACAACTCCGGGGTAATGGTAGCAAAATATAGGGTCCACAGCCAGGCTATACGTTCGGGTGAATCAATCGAATAGATAGTTGTATAACGTTTATCCCGGTCCAGGGGTGGCTCAATTTGATAGATACCGTCACCATTACATAGAGGTATTGTACGATTAATTTTGATCATTGATATCATTAATAGTATCAATGATTTACTGATGACAGCAAACCCCAGGGTAACCGAAAATGTTATAATTATAACTAAAATTTTTATAAATTTAATTATCAATTCAAGCCATTCATCCGATAGGGTTTCGTCGTCATCGGGCGGCGGTATTGTCTTAAACCGATCCCATGATTGGATCAGTTCATCATCGGTGTGTCGTTTAGGTCTAAATTAATAAAATTTAATAATTATTATTATAATAAATTAGTAATATATATATATATACTGTTGAGATAATCTTCAATAACACACATACACATACACATACACATACACATACACATACACATACACATACACATACACATACACATACACATACACATACACATACACATACACATACACATACACATACACATACACATACACATACACATACACATACACATACACATACACATACACATACACATACACATACACATACACATACACATACACATACACATACACATACACATACACATACACATACACATACACATACACATACACATACACATACACACATAGATAAGTTTTTGACAACTTAATTAATTATTAGTATAATTACAACAAAAAAAACAACAACATATATAGTAATAACTTAATATAAATATAACAACACATACCCTGAATCACCATGGTCACCATAACTACCGGTGCTGCCTTTACCGGCACCGGTAGGCATGTGTTGTTGGTGGTCATCATCATCATCGTCATCATAGTCAGGTGTCGGCATGCGATTCATATTATTATTATTTGTTTATTTTAAATCAAAATTATTATTATTAATAATAATGTTATTATCTATAATAATAATAATAATAATATAAATAATTGTTGTTTTTTAACCCAAATAAAATTTTTATAGATAGATAAATAATCATTTAACAGTTTATTAGGTTTATAATACTAATAATAATAATTTTTAATTAATACTATTTTACAGATTTTCAATTATTATAAGTACAATAATATTATTTATATTTATAAATTTAATTAAATATGAAATAATTTATTTATTTATTTTAAAAAATAACTTTTAATTATATGTATTAAACTTGAATTTTTATAATGTAATTACTGTTAATATATTACTAATTAATTTTTAATACTGATATATTAGACTCATAGAGATATTTAAATAAATTAATAATAATGATATTTAGTATTATATGTTATCTTATAGATTATTACTACTAATAATAAAATTATTTTTTTGACATTTTATCACTTTCAATTATTTGAATTTTTATATTATTATTATTAGTACTTATTAATTATAAATGTTAATTACTATTTAATAATAATAATAATAATAATAATAATAATAATAATAATACTTAAAACCTTATATACTAAGCAAATCAATAATAGTTAATAATTTCATTTAATTATCAGTAATAATAACTTAAGTATTTTATAATACAGTATATACAGTATATAATATATAGTATTAATATATACTATATTATCAGTTATATATATATATATATATATAATATTAATTATATTTATGATTATTATTTGCTATTATTATTATTATATTTCATATTGAATGCATTTCATAATTAAAAATTGACAATAAATAGTAAACTTTCAAATAAAAAAACTTTTAAAAAATAAATTTCTAATTATTATATTATTTATATAATAAATATATTAAAATTTTTGTTTTGTTGTCATAATATAAATAAATAATATATATATATATATATATATAGTATGTATAATAGTTTAACAATTAATATTTTTTGATTATTTATTTTATATCTTATTTTTTTGTTTGTTGTATTTATCAAATAAAAAAATTACTGTTATAATAAATTATATATTAATATATAATATATTGTATTATATAATATATATATATATATTAATTAAATAGTGATAATAATTATACTACTAATAATAGTTTATTTTTTTAACACTTTAACACTTAATAAGTAGTATTTCCAGTCATATCTGTAATACAGTAGATATACTTAAATATATATAATAATAATATATAATATCAAAATTACAAAAAAAAATATTTTATTAGATATCATACTGAATATAATTATGTTTTTATCAATAAAAATATTTATTTTTTTAGTTTGATATTAAAAATATTTTATAATATAATATAGCTATTTATTTTTTTAGGCTAAATGTTATGATAACAGTGTATTGTATTATTATTATTAGTATTATTATTATAAATAATAAATAATTTATAAAATTTAAAATACAGTATTTTTTCAACAACAAAAAATCATTAAATGTTTATAATTAAATAAAACTCTAATTATTTTTTCTTTAAATTTATAAACACAATTAATTAATAATTATAAAATTATTATTATTATTATTATTTTTTTTTATTTTTATTATTATTATTATTATGATAATAATTATATATGTTTTTTCATTCATTTAATAAATATTATTATTGTTTACAAAAAAATAACAATTATTACTAATAATTATAATTTTATTATTGTTATCTTACTAATTACAATATATATTTATTTATATATATTACAATATATATATATTTTAATATTTTTATTGTTTATTTTATTTTCATAATAATAATTTTAATTGTAATAAATAAAGTAATTACTGTTATGGAAAAAAATATTTTATTTTATTTTTCTGACTATAATTATCAAAATAATATAATCATTAATAAATAAATAATCAACAAAAAAAACTCATATAAAAATCATATATTTAATTATATTTCCAATAAAGTTATTTTGCAAATAATCAGTATTTATATTATTTGGTTTTATAAAAAAATATTTAAAAAAAATATTAAATACAAAAAATATTTTACTTTTATTTTTTTAAAAATTTATTGATAAATATATTTCAAAAAATATTTTTAAACAATCAAAAAAGTGAAAAATATGACTGATTTTTCAATTAACCGTTTATTACCAGCAAATATAGCCTACAAATGGTCGGCCTATCATTTATACCTAATCGGCTTAAGTAGCCATCGATTAGTAGCCGCAGTCGCCGATGATTGTTATCCTCAGAGACTATGGTTTAATCGACCCGTAATTATAATAATTGTTTTATTGGTTTATATTATTGAACGCACAGTTTGTTTGTTGTTTATCGATGATACAGACAATTGGCTACTGTTTGCACAGTTAGGCGATTGGGTATATCTATGGAAAATGGGTCAACTGATGAACATATGTCAACTAATGTCGGCTATGTTTACCCTATTATCTTCATTAACCTATTTGTATAACTATAACCGGGGTATTGAACCAACATTTCTACGGGTATTTGAAATGATGTCCGGCTATCGATGGACACCCCTATCGGTTGGTCTAACCGATCCCAAGGAGATCCAGAAGCTCAACAAATTGATGTCCCAATTATGTAATTACTGTCAATTTAATGTTACCTATTTGTTACCGGTATGTTGTCTACTAATAAGTTTGACTAGTTATCTGGTATATCCATCAATGACCCTAAGCTATGCACTAGTATATGGTATACCAAATACCCTATTATTTATCCAATGGTGCCGTTATGTATGCAATCTGATTGCCTATCAGTTCGTCTACTTTTACATACTATGTCGCTATTTAAGGCTCCGACAGTCTGATTGTTTAAGACAACTAAAACAACTACTAGTGCTAACCAACAGTACTACTACTACTAAACATCAGTTACTACTTAATACTATACGTACTAAACGTATTCATCTAATTATGAAATCATTGGACACTTTATTTGCCGATATTGACGACTATAACCTAACTTATTGGTCAAAGTTTTTACTATACCTGTGGCTAACATTTGGTACGACTATTGTTATACTATTATATAGTCTATTGTTTTTTCAATTGAATTTTTTAGCAAAAATTATGTTCACTTATGGCTTAGTTTTATATATAATTTCCTATTTATTTATTATATTAACTGCCGCTTCGTTAAACATATTTACTGATAAAATATATAAATTATTATTTAGATATACAGTTTAATTGTTTATTAAATTTATTAATTATTTTTATTGTTTAAAAAAACATTAATAATGTTTTTTACAAAAAAATGTTATTCAAAACAATTACTTTATAAAAAAAATCTATAAATATATAATTAAGTTTTAATTTCATTAATAAAGTTACTTTATATTATTTTATTATTATTATTATTATTACTAAACAGTAAGTGCTTGACTGAAAAAATTTTGTTTTATTATAATTTATTTTAATTATAAATTATTTAAAATTATATTTATTATTCAAGTAATTATATTTAATACAATGTATTATTTTTTTCAAATAACTAAATTATTAATCATATTATATATTCAAAAAAATAAATAAAATAAATATATAGATTAACTGATGATTTATAATTATAACGTTAGATTCATTCAAAATATAAAACAATTATATAATCAATATATTTATAAAAATAACATTTTTTCTATTAGGAGTAGTAGTAATTAATTTAATTATTTAATTAATTAATTTATAACAATATATATAACCTATAAAACAATTTTAATAGTTTATCATTAAAACTGTTAACCGATGCGGCAGTTAATATAATAAATAAATATCCGATTATTAATACCAGAAAACTGTATAAAAATATTAGTTTCGGTATTTGATTGTCTAATGAGTTGTCAAACAATAGACTATATAATAGGATAACAATAGCCGTACCAAACGTTAGCCATAAGTATAGTAAAAATTTTGACCAATAAGTCCGGTTATAGTCGGATATATCGGTAAATAATTTGTCCATTGATTTCATAATTAGTTGAATACGTTTAGTATTATTAGTATTATTATTATTAGTAGTAGTTATCAGTAATTGTTGTAATTGTCTTAAACAATAGGACTGCCGGAGCTTTATATAGCGACACAGTATATAAAAATAGGTAAACTGATAGGCAATCAGATTGCATACATAACGGCACCATTGGATGAAAAATAGGGTATTTGGTATACCATAAACTAGTGCATAGCTTAGGGTCATTGATGGATATACCAGATAACTACTGAAACATATTAGTAGACAACACCCGGGTACTATATATGTAATATTCAATTGACAGCTGAGGCATAACCAGCGCATCCAATTGATTAGCTTCTGGATGTCCCGGCGGTTGGTTAGACCAACCGATAGGGGTGTTCGACCCGACAAACCGGACATCATTTCAAATACCCGCAAAAATTTAGGATCTATACCCTGATTGTGGTTATAATAATAGGTCAGTAATGATAGTACGGCTAACATAGCCAACAATAGTTGACAATAGTTTATTAGTTTACTAAGTTTTGATAGATATATCCAATCGCCTAACTGTGCAAATAGTAGCCAATTGTTTCGGTCAATAGACAAACATATTAGCCGTTCAATAATATAAACCAATGAAACAATTAGTATAATTACGGGTCGATTAAACCATAGTCTCTGTTGTTGAGGACAACTATCTACTAATCGATGGCTACTTAAGCCGATTCGGTATAAATGATAGGCCGACCACTTGTAGGCTATATTTGCGGGTAATAAACGATTAATAGAAAAATCAGTCATAATTTTTGTTGTTGTTGTTTGAAATATTTATTAATATTTTTACTTAAATAATAATAATATACAGTAAATATATACTGTATTTAAAACTACTTTACATTTAATTTAATAACTGATATATAGATAGTAAATATATTTTATATATTTAAAGTTGTAATTATTAGCAAAACAAAAAAAATTACTGCAAATTAAATTCAATTGAAATACTAGTTATTGGTATAAAACTTATTGTAATAATTATATTTATTTATTAACAAACTAACAAAAAAAACTATTAATATTTTTATAGCAATAATTAGTATTTTAATTGAATTGAATTTGCATTTTATAATAAAAAAACTAAAAAAAACATTTAAATATTAGTATTATTATTATTATATTTAATAATATTATACTTATTTTAATAATTATTATATTTAGAAAATTATTTTCTAAATAAAATTATAATAAAGTTATAATTATCATATAATAATAATAATTAACAATTGCGAAATAATTATTATATATATATATATATATATATATATATTATATGATTTTTTATCAATATTTATTCATTATAATTATACTCAAACTTTATATATATAAACATTAATAAAAAAAATATTTTAATATTATATTTAATGATAATAAAATTATAATTATTATTATAAGTTTTATTTTTTAATAAAAAAAATAATTAGTTGTTAAAAAAGTTTATTATAATTTCATAATTATGAAAATAATAATAATAAAATAATATAAAGTAACTTTATTAATAAAATTAAAAGTTAATTATATATTTATAGATTATTTTTATATAAAGTAATTGTTTTGAATAACATTTTTTTTGTAAAAACATTATTAATATAATAAAAATAATTAATAAATTGAATTAACAATTATACTGTATATCTAAATAATAATTTATATAATTTATTAGTAAATATGTTTAACGAAGCGGCAGTTAATATAATAAATAAATAGGAAATTAAATATAAAATTAAACCGTAAATGAATATTAGTTTTGCAAATAAATTCAATTGAAAAAACAATAGACTATATAATAGTATAACAATAGTCGTACCAAATGTTAGCCACAGGTATAGTAAAAACTTTGACCAATAAGTTTGATTATAATCGGATATATCGACAAATAGTTTGTCCAATGATTTCATAATTAGTTGAATACGTTTAGTACGTATAGTATTAAGTAGTAACTGATGTTTAGTAGTAGTAGTACTGTTGGTTAGCACTAGTAGTTGTTTTAGTTGTCTTAAACAATCAGACTGTCGGAGCCTTAAATAGCGGCACAGTATGTAAAAGTAGGTAAACTGATAGGCAATCAGATTGCATGCATAACAACACCATTGGATAAAAAACAGGGTATTTGGTATACCATATACTAGTGCATAGATTAGGGGCATTGATGGATATACCAAATAACTACAAAAACACATTAGTAGACAACATAGAGGTACTATATATGTAACATTAAATTGACAGTAATTACATAATCGGGACATCAATTTGATGAGCTTCTGGATCTCCTGGCGATCGGTTAGACCGACCGACAGTGGTGTCCATCGATAGCCGGACATCATTTCAAATACCCGCATAAATGTTGGTTTAATAACCCGGTTATAGTTATAGTAATAGGTTAATGAAGATAATAGTGTTAACATAGCCATCAATAGTTGACAACTGTTCATCAGTTGACCCATTTTCCATAGATATACCCAATCGCCTAACAGTGCAAACACTGGCCAATTGTCGGCATCGATAAACAACAAACAAACTGTGCGTTCAATAATATAAATCAATGAAACAATTAGTATAATTACGGGTCTATTAAACCATAGTCTCTGAGGACAACAATCATCGCCGACGGCAACTAATCTATGGTCACTTAAACCGATTCGGTATAAATGATAGGCCGACCACTTGTATACCAGATTTGGTGGTAATAAACGATTAATTGAAAAATCGGTCATTTTTTTAATTAAATATTATATATTATAATCAAACAATTATTATTATTATTATTATTTTGTTATTAACTGTTTTTTATATTTTATATAATATTTCCAATATTTTAAAAATTTGATAAACTATTTAATATGTGAAAAAATTTTGTTTGAAATATATTTATTTAACAAAAATATTTTTTTTATATAAAAAAAATTAAATAATAATAATAACTATTTTTGTATTTAATATTTTAGTTTTACTTATATTACAAAACTTTTGTATAAATGTTTATATATATATATATTATTGGAAAAATTATTTAATAATTTACTATTAGGTAAATTAATTTTTAATAATTAGGTTATTATGATAATTATCAATAAAAAATTGTTTTTTTTATCTATCATTAACTACTGTATTATTACAATTTAATTAATTTAATATTATTAATAATAATTATTGAAAAAATTTTTTTTATTAATTTTTATGTTGTCAATATTTTATTCAATATAATTATATAGTCTAACATTACATTATATAAAAAAATATTTAGTAATTTAGATAAAATTAAAAAATAATAATAATTATTATTATAAGTTTTATATTTAAATAAAAGAATAAAGTTTATTATACTGTAATAAAATAATTTTGAAAATAATAATAATAATAATAATAATAATAATAAAGTATTATAAAATTTTATTAATGAAACTAAAATGAAACATTTACATTTTTTTATGAAAACATTAATAATATTTTTTATACAATAAAAATAATTGATAATTGATAGACAATTATACTGATTAATAATTTAGTTATTTGAAAAAAATAATACATTGTATTAAATATAATTACTTGAATAATAAATATAATTTTAAATAATTTATATTTTAAAAAAAATAATAATAAAACAAAATTTTTTCAGTTAAGCACTTACTGTTTAGTAGTAATAATAATAATAATAATAATAAAATAATATAAAGTAACTTTACTAATGAAATTAAAACTTAATTATATATTTATAGATTTTTTTATAAAGTAATTGTTTTGAATAACATTTTTTTTTTTGTAAAAAAACATTATTAATGTTTTTTTTAAACAATAAAAATAATTAATAAATTTAATAAACAATTATACTGTATATCTAAATAATAATTTATATATTTTATCAGTAAATATGTTTAACGCTACTAATCGATGGCTACTTAACCCGATTCGGTATAAATGATAGGCCGACCATTTGTAGGCTATATTTGCGGGTAATAAACGGTTAATTGAAAAATCAGTCATTTTTTGTAATTAAATATTATATATTATAATCAAATAATAATACTAATTATTATTATGTTATTAACTGTTTTTTATATTTTATATAATATTTCTAATATTTAATATGAGAAAAATTTTGTTTGAAATATATTTATTAATCAAAAAAAATGTTGTTTTTTTTGTTGAAATCAAAAGTCAAAAATCTATTTTTGCATTTAATATATTGTTTTTTATTTATTTATATTATAATCACATAATATAATGGATATAAACAATACTGAATAATATATAAATTATAAATTTATTGGAAATGTAATTAAATATATGTTTTTTTATATAAGTTTTTATTTATTTATTTATTTTTAATTAGATTATTGTGATAATTAGATAGAAAAATAATATATATATTATTTTCATAACAATAATTACTTTATTATTACAATTAAATTATTATTATTATTATTAAGTTATTGAAAATATAATAAACAATATTAAATATAATTATATTTAAGTTTATAATAATTCAAACAACAATAAATATAATTATAATTATTATTAATAATTGTAATTTATATTTTTAGAAACAATAACAATATATTATTATTATTATTATTATTATTATTATTATTATTATTATTATCATAATTAAGTAATATTATTAAAAAAAACAATATAAGTAAAAATAATTTTTTGACATTTATATAAATAAATAATATATATTTTTTAATACAATTAATACACACACAATGTGTCCATTAAATTAATATATATATATAGTAATTATTTTTTTTAAATTTATTGTTTAATTATCGGTTATTTATAACTTTATTTTTAAGATTTTAGAAATTTTTTTTGCAACAATTATTATTAATATATATAAATTAATTAATATAATCCAATACATTGTGTTTAAAATTTTACAATTATATATATATAAAAATAATTAAATACTTAAATTAAATTATAATACAATTAAAAAAAATATGTGTGTTTGATTATCTATTTAAAAATAACTTAATTTGAAAATTTTTTTTTTATATAAATTTATAATTAAATTTTATATAAATATTTCAATAATAATTTATAATAATTATTATTAATACTATTCAGTGAAGCGGCAGTAAATATACAAAATAAAAATCCTAATAAAAAATTAATTAATGCAAATATTATGATTATTTTCGGTAATATATCTATTGATTCAAAATTACTATTCAATATACTATTCAATAGTATAACAATAGACGTACCAAATGTTAGCCAAATATTTAGCAAAAATTTTGACCAATAAGTCCGGTTATAATCCCAGATATCGACTAATAATTTATCCAATAATTTCATTAAAATTATTATACGTCTAGTAGTAGTAGTAGTAGTTATAGTTATGTGTTGTTGTTGTAATTGTCTAGAAATTTCAAACTCCCTGAGCTTTAGATACCGACACAGTATATAAAAATAGATAAACTGATAGTGTATTAGATTCCATACATAATAACACCATTGCAGGAAAAATATGGTATTTGGTATACCATATACTACTAGTTGATAGACTATTGGCGTATATATCAAATAACTACCCATTGATAATATCATAGATAGCACAGGTATCACATATCGGATATTAATCTGACAATACATACATAACCCGAACATCCGTTGGATAAGCTTCTGTATCTCCTGGCGATCGGTTAGGCCTACCGATAGGGGTGTCCGAAAACCGGACATCATTTCAAATACCAGTAAAAATGTCGGTTCAATACCTGACATATAATTATGAAAATAGATTAATACAGATATGATTGTAAATATAGTTATAAATAGTTGTGATATATCTATTAGTCGACTCATACGCCATAGGTATACCCAATCGCCTAACTGTGCAGCAAACAGTTGCCAATTGTTTGCATCATTGATAAACAATAAACATATTAAACGTTTAATTAAATAAACTAAACAAACAATTAGTATACAAATCGGTCGATTAAACCATAGTCTCTGTTGTTGAGGACAACAATCATCGGCGGCTACGACTAACCGATGGTTACTTAAGCCGATTCGGTATAAATGATAGGCCGACCATTTGTATGCCTGATTTGGTGGCAATAATTTTTTTACCGATAATTTAGACATTTTTTTGTGTTATAAGTGTTATTATATATAGACTGATAATAGCTATTAATGTTGTTTTGAACAAATTTATTTATATATATATATAAAATAAATATTATTTTTATTATTTTTCAAAAAAAAATAAATGAAAATTACATTAATTTATTTTATACTATTTATATATATATAATTATAATTTAAAAAACTAATTGGATTTCTATAAATAAATTTATTTTTGTTATCATTTATATGATTACTGTTTTTTTAGATAATTTAATTTACAAACAAATATATAAATAATTATAATAAGTTTTTATTAGAAATTTTTATAATTTATTTTATTACTATTATATATTTTTAAAATTTTAATTATATAATTATCTAAACTAAATAATAGTTTATATAATTTATCATTAAATATGTGTTGACAGAGACTAACAGTAAATATTATAAATAAATATTTAAATTTAAAATACAAAAAATAAAAATAAATTGTAAATAAATAGCAGTTTTTTTGGTTTTAAATGTTTTAACCAAACAATAGGCTATAAATTAAGACTTAAAATTACTTAAACAAAATGTTAGCCAAATATATAGCCTAAAAAAATTTTTTGAACTCAAATCAACTCAAAAAATAAGTCATATATTTGTTTATTAAAAAAATAAAGTATTTTTTAATTAATTTTTTTTAATAGTATTGTTTCTTATGGTTTATAAAACTTATGGTTTTCTGTATAGAAATTGAATTAATATTATGACTAATGTTTTAACTATTGAAACAATTAGTTATAATATTAGTTATAGTTTTATAATTAAAACATATATATATATATTAATATATATTTTTGTAAATTAAATTTTTTACTTATTATAAACTTTATGTCAAATTAGTCTATAATAATGTTTATGTCTATAAAAGTTTAAAATATATTTATAATAATATTTATAATAATATAAACCTATTATTTCTAAATGTGTTTTCTATGAGTTGTTAATGTTTTTATTAATAAACAAAATTATTATAAAATCTTTTATTAATTTTATTAGTCATAGTAGTCATACATCTATTATATTATTAGTCATAAAATAATACAAACATTATATTTACTAAAATAATATAATAATTATGTTATTATTATTAGCTATTTTTGCAAATAATAATAAAGTATTAATGAATAAATATTATTGATATGATAACCTAATACATTGATAATGATTACAAAAAATACATTAAAAATAATTATATATATATATATATTATTTATAATACTTATAAAATTAAAATAAAATTTTCAATAATTATTATTAACACAAACAGTTAATAAGGAAGTTATCAAATATTATATTTTATTTTTGCCAATAATATTAATATTAACAATAATTACTTTATAGATATATATATTTTTTAACTAATATATACAAACATAAAAATATAAAATTATATTTTTATCAATTATTATCAATGTGTTAGCTATTAGCTATTAATTAATTTTTTAATATGTCCTCAAATATCATTATTTTAAATAATTTTTGCTTATAATCATTATATAAGTAGACTATTATATATAAATAATATGTTTGAAAATTGAAAATTTAATGATTAAATATATTATTTATAGAATTTATTCAAAATTTTTATTATTATTTTTATTATATTTAACATTTAATTATATTTTACAGTATTATACATATTATTATTATAATAATTATTATTTATAATAGTTTTTTTAATCTATTATTTTTATGATATGTTTTTTAAGTTTGTTATATAAATTTATATATAATATAAAAATAATATACCTATAATGTACTAAAATAGTTTAAATTATATATTATTTAATATTTTTAATATACTTTATTATAATATTATAAATATATACATATATAGTATATAAAAAATTACTTAATTAAAATATTCATGTTTTTCAATAATTTGTTTATTTAATACACAAAAAGCTAAAAAATAAAAATAATAGTAAAACTAATATAATAGATATATTACTACTAAATATTTTTAAACATAATTATTACTTGTTATAAACATTATATATATATATATATAATACAAATCATTAATTATATTATAGTTAAATAAATAAATTAATTTTTCTCAAATTCATATACAATATAAATAAGCAACAAATAAGCAAAAATTAAAATTTAAAAATTATTTATACATTATTTATTTATATAAATAACTAAATAATTGTTAAATTATTTAAAATAAAAATATTTTAAATTAATTAAAAAAATCACATAAACTTTTTTTTATTAAATTATATATTTAATATATAACTAAATAGCAATTTATATAATCTATCATTAAATGTTAATATTGATGCGGCTGTAAATAATATCAACAAAAATGCCATCAATAATACAAACAAAGTATAGGATAAAATAATTTTCGGTAAAAAATCCATTGTTTCCGATTGTATTACTAAACTATATATCAATATAACAATAGCCGTACCAAATGTTAGCCAATAGTATAGTAAAAATTTTGACCAATAAGTTAGGTTATAGTCCGAAATATCGGTAAATAATTTATCCATTGATTTCATTATATTATCAATAGATTTAGTATTAATAGTATTATTATTACTAGTAGTAGTAATAATTTTTTGGTGATTGCGTTTAGTAGTATTAGTAGCTATAGCTAGTTGTTTAGATAATTGCTTATATAGTTCAAACTGCCGGTGCCTGATATACTGGCATAGTATATAGAAATAGATTAATTGAAACGGTATCAGATTCCATACATAACTGGCCCATAAACTTATCATTAGTGATTGTAGGATACCTAATCCTAGGGCATAGCCCAGGTAGGGTATATTAATCAAATAGCCAAACATAACTAACAATGTTATAGATATGGGTAGACTATATTTAGTATTGAATTGACTGAACCGACATAACCATTGCATACGATTGATAAGCTTATGTATCATTAGTGGATCGGTTAGGCCAACCGACAGGGGTGTCCGTAAACCGGACATCATTTCAAATACACGCAAAAATCTGGGTTCAATACCCGACAAATAGTTATAGGTATAGGTTATCGACGATAGCATAGTTAGCATAGTTAACAATATTTCGCTTAAATCAATCAGTTTAGACATTTGCCAAAAATAGCAAACATTACCGATTAGTGCCGATAGTAACCAATTATTATTGTCGGCCATATTATTATTATCATTATTGTTGTCGATAAAACCAAAACAAATTATATGTTCAATAATATAGATGACGGAAACAATTATTATATAAATCGGTCGATTAAACCATAGTCTCTGTTGAAGATAACTATCATCGCCGCCGGCGGCTACCAATCGATGGCTACTTAAGCCGATTCGGTATAAATGATAGGCCGACCACTTGTAGGCAATATTTGACGGCAATAAACGGTTGATTGAAAAGTCAGTCATATTTGTTGTTTTATTAAGTATTATATATATATATTATAAGCAAACAATTATTATTATTATTATGTTATTAACTGTTTTTAATATTTTATATAATTATTGTATATTTTATTATTATTTATTATTATTAATATAATATTTAGCAATATTTAACAAATTGATAAACTATTTAAAATGAGAAAAAAAATTTAATGCAATATTCAATTAATAAATATTTATTTAATTTAGTATTTATTTTAGTAATTAATATAATTATTATTAATATTAATAATTAACTATTTAATTATAGATTAATTCTAAACAATTATTGCCAATTAATTAATTAGTTTATCGTTAGTTTAACAACAATAATAATAAAAAATTAATTAATTAGTAAATTATTTAATTACTTTTATAAATATATTTTTATAAATATTTATTTAATAATTTTTTGTTTGTTGAATAAAATAATAATATTTTAATTAAACTTACAGTTAGAGTACATACTTGTCTATAAATGATTATAAATGTAAGTTTATATATATTTTTTTGAATATAATGTTAAAAACTATTAATATATATATATATTTGTTTTTATGTTATTGTTGTTATTATGTACTTAACAAACAATTAGTTAATAAAATAAGCCATAATAATAAAATTAAATATATAATTTATCTTAAAAAAAAGTTATTTTTATAATGATAATAATAATAATATCATTTTATTGAAATTATTATTATACTCATAAAAATAACAATAATAATAATTATTATTTAGCTATTTATTTAGTATAATAACCTATTAATGAATATTATATATTTATAATTGATGCCAAAAAATAGATAAAATTATATATTGATATTAAATAAAAGTTAATATATATATATATATATATATAATAAAAATAATGTTATGTTTTTTCAATTGAATATAACTATAAATTTTTATTTATATTTTTTGTGCACTTAATCTATAAATTTATTATTGTTATATTAAATTTAAAAAAAATATACTAAAAATTATTTTGAACTTAATTATAATCTATAAGTTAATAATAATGATATTAGTGGAAATTTTTTTTTATTGTTTATTGATATTAATAACTAATAATAATAATAATTTTATAGATTAAGTTCAAAAAATTTATAGTTAACAGTATTATTAGTATTATTTTATATTATTATTATTATTATTTTATATTAACTTTTATTTAATATCAATAAATAATTTTTATCTATTTTTTAAGCATAAATTATACATATATATATAATATTCATTAATAGGTTATAATAATAATTATTTTTTTGTTGTTAAGTATTTATTTATTTAACTGATATTAGTCTATAATCGTAATGATTTTACTGTAAATTAAATTTATAATTAATTTTTAATTATATATATATATACTAAATACTGTAAATTATAATTATTATATAATAGTTAATTTATATTGATTAAATAAATTATAATAAATTAAGTTTTAAATAATATTTTTTCTATAGACAAAAATTAAAATACTAAAAGTTTCTGTTATATAATATATTTTAAATAATTAATTTATTGTAAAATACAAAAAAATAATATTAAACGACAACTAATTAAAAAATTTCTAAACATAAAAAAATTAATTTAATTATTTTGATATACAGTATAAATTTTTTTTTGGATAAAATGTTTGATATTTTTTTGAGTAATTAATTTTATGTATAAGTATTATCTTAATTATATCAATAAATATTTAAACACTAACCGTTTAAATATTAAATTATTTTTTTTCATTTATGTATATATTTGGCTAACTTTTATACAATTATATAATAACTAATTAAATTGTTTTTTCATAATAACAAAAACAAAATATATTATTCAAACTTAAAATAATTAATTAGAAATTTTTTTTGATTAACTATATAAAAATTTTTGCTTCTATTTATTAAAATTACTTAATATACTAATAAACATAATTAAAATCATAAATCATTAAAAAACTGTAATTTAATAATAATAAAAATATTGTTTAATAAAATATATGTCAGATATTTTTTTTAGATTACATTAAAAATTATTTCTAATATATTTTCTATAATGATATATTTTTATTATTATTAAAAGTATTATTAAAGTTAACTATTTTAATAATACTAATAATAAATAAACATAAAAATATTTTTATGAAAAACAATATAATAAATCAAACTAAATTGTAATTTATTATTATAATAATATTGTATTTGATATACAATTATATAATTAATTGTCTAAATTATACTAAATATAATTCCAACAAATCATTAATAATATTTACAAATAATAATATTGATATATATAAATATAAAAACATTTCCGTTATAAATAACTTAAATTTTATTTTCTAGTATAAAATTGTTTAAAAAATATAAAGTTTTATATAACTTGTTGTTATAGATATTATCAGCAAAAAAAATAATACTTAAAATTAGTATTAATAAAAATGTATAAATAAATTGGTATTATTTTTATTCATAAATAATTTATTCTTATAGTTAATCTTATAGTTAATCTAATAGTTAATCTAATAGTTAATCTTATAGTTAATCTTATAGTTAATCTTATAGTTAATCTTATAGTTAATCTTATAGTTAATCTTATAGTTAATCTTATAGTTAATCTCATAGTTTTATAGTGATTTTAATTAAAATTACTTTTTAAAAAATTATAAAAAATGACAAAATTTTCTGCTAATGAATTATTGCCCGAAAATATGGTCTACAAGTGGTCGGCCTATCATTTATACCGAATCGGCTTAAGTAACCATCGATTAGTAGCCGATGATGATTGTCCTCAACAACAACAGAGACTATGGTTTAATCAACCGATTGTTATATTAATTGTTTTTGTAATCTATATTATCAAACATACCATATGTTTGTTTAATAGCGATAGAGAAAACATGCTATTGATTGCACTGTTAGACGATTTGGCATATTTCTGGCAAATGGGTCGACTAATTAACTTATGTTTTATATTAGTATCACTATTTGTAATACTATCGGAGCTAACATATCTATATAACTACCAAATGGATATAAAACCCAAATTTTTGGGGGTATTTGAAATGATGTCCGGTTTGCGTACACCCCTGTCGATAGGTCTAACCAATCCCCAGGACATCCATGAGCTAATCAAACGTATGCACTGGTTATCCCAGTTTTTAATCTTGAATAAAACCTATCTGTATCCACCATTATGTACAGTAATGGTTATGTATAGTTACATAACTAACTTATCGGTTATGTATACACTAGTGTTTGGTATACCCAATACTGTGCTACTAATCCTATGGATTGGCTATATATCGGATCTGATATTATTTCAAATAATATATTTTTATATATTATGTCGTTATCTAAAACTTAAACAACTAATCATTTTTAGATATTTACAACAATTATTAATAGTTAATAAAAATTTTAATATTAATACTAGTTGTAGTACTACTACTATTAGACGTATATTAATAACAATGAAATTATTAGATAAATTATTTACGGAAATCAATGATTATAATGAAACTTATTGGTCAAAAATTTTATTATATTTTTGGTCAACATATGGTACAACAATTATTATCATATTATATAGTATTTTATTTGTATCGATGGCTTTATTATCAAAATTAATACTAATCTATATGTTATTATTAGCTTTAATTGCATTTTTATTTACTATATTTATTGCCGCATCAATTAACTATACGATCAATAAGTTATATAAATTGTTATTTAATTATATTTAAATTAAAAAAAAATTGTTTTACTTTAAAAAACTATTGTCTTTAAATTTATATAAAAAATATATTTACAATATATATATATACGATCTGTTATTAAACTTTATTTAAAAAAATAAATAAAAATAGTTTAAAAACTTATGTCTTTATTTTATTTTGTTGTTGTTTTTGTTTGTATTGTTTTATTCAGAAATTTTTATTGTTATTAAACTAAAAGATTAATAAACTAATAATAAAAATTCAAATGTAATTATATTAATATTTTTACATGTATTTTATTTTTTTCAAAAACTAGTAAATTGTAAAACTGAAAAATATAATATTTATTGTTTATTATATAAATATATTATATTTACTCAAACAATAAACAAATTTAAATTTTACTTTTTAGTTATTCAGATACTTATTCATATAAATTTATATATTATTATAAAAACAAACATTTATTACTAAATTAATTAATATATATATTAGTTATTATTAAAAATTATTATCGTATTTTTGTTATACATTTAATTAATGTATTTTCAATATATAATAAATTTTAATCCAAACAATTTTATACTGTAATTAAATTATTAAAATAATTATTGTTATCAAAAATAATAATTTATTAGTTAATATTATTAAAAAAATAATAATAATATATACGACTATAAAACTTATCGTAATTATTAATAATAATTATAATTAATATATATATATATAATAATTAATAATTATATTATTTTATTTCATGAAAATTTTATAACAAATAATAGTTTTAATTATCAAATTATAAAACTTTTTTGCACCTATTAAAAGTTTGAAACACATGAATAATAATAATAATAATAATAAATATATTATAATAATTACAATAATAACATAATTAAATATATCAATTAATTTTGTTGTTAATGTTTTTTTTTAATAAAAATATAACATAAAATATTGTTTGATAACAATTATTTAGAAAACAATAATTCATTAAAAAAAATTTATTGTTAGAAAAATTTAAAGATTAATAAATAAATTTTTATATTTAAGCAAATAATAAAATTAATTTAAATTTTAATTATGAATATGATTTTCAATTACTAATATGAATTTAATTATGAAATAAAAACAATTATTAGAATTAGTTAATTATTAAAACAATTTTTGTTATTAAAAAATATTAATTTATTAGTTAATATTATAATAAAAAATATTAATATTAATACTATTATTGTGTTTTTCAATTTTTCAATATAACTATAAATTTATTTATTTTTTTATTTTTCCACTTAATCTATAAATTTATTATTATTATTGATTAATTTTTTTAAAAAAAAACTATATACTTGTATACTAGAAATTATTTTGAACTTAATTATAATTTATAAGTTGCCATAAACTTGTTTACATTTAATATATAAGTTATTTAATTTGAAACACGTGAATAATTATCAATAACAAAAAAAATATGATAATAATTACAATAATAACATAATTAATTAAATATATAATAATTTATTTCAAATAAAATATATCAATTAATTTTGCAATTAATGTTTTTTTTTTGAAATAAAATATAACGTAACATATTGTTTGATAACAAATATTTTGAAAACAATAATTAATTAAGAAATTTTTATTGTTAGTAAATTGTTAGTAGATTAATAAATAAATTTATATTTTACTTATTTGTAATACTAATACATATTCATATGAATTTATATATTTTATTTAAAAAAAAAACATTTATTACTAAATTAATTAATATATATATATATTTATTAGTTAAGTTATTATAACAATTATTATCGTAATTTAAATTATACATATAATGTATTATATTTTATTATATAATTATTAGAATTTAATTATTAAAACATTTTTTGTTATTGAAAAATATTAATTTATAAGTTAATATTATAATAAAAAAATAATAATATTAATACTGTTATTATGTTTTTCAATTGAATATAACAATAAATTTATTATTATTAAATTAATAATAACTATATACTTGTATACTAGAAATTATTTTTAACTTAATTATAATTTATAAGTTGCTATAAACTTGTTTGCGTTTAATATACATTATAATTTATTAATTTAAAACACATGTATAATTAATTATCAATAATAATAATAATATGATAATAATTACAATAATAACATAATTACAATAATAACATAATTACAATAATAACATAATTACAATAATAACATAATTACAATAATAACATAATTACAATAATAACAATTAAGTTTTACAGTTAATGTTTATATTAAAAAATATAAACTAACATATATATTGATAAAAAAATTATTTGAAAACAATAATTCATTAGTTAAATGAATAAAATTATAAAAAAAAACTAATAAACAAAATATATTTTTAAATTTTTTTTCATAAAACCGATTATTACCACCAAATCAGGTATACAAGTGGCCGGCCTATCATTTATACATTGATTAATATATATATATATTAATAAATAGTATTATTTTATTTTTTAATAATATTTTTTCAATAATATTATTTTTTTGAAAAAAATAGTTAAAAAAATGTATTCTTATAGTTAATATTTTGAATTAATTATTTTCCACACAAAAAAAAAATGTCTGATTTTTTGCCAAACAAGATATTACCTGAAAATCAGGTATACAAGTGGTCTGCCTATCATTTATACCGAATCGGCTTAAGTAACCATCGATTAGTCGTAGCCGACGTCGCAGCCGATGATTGTCCTCAACAGAGACTATGGTTTAATCGACCGATAATTATATTCATTTGTCATATAATTTTCACAATTAAACACATAATTTGTTTGTTAAATAATAATTCTGATAATAATAAACTATTGGTTGCATTGTTGGGTGATATTGTCTATATGTGGCAAATGGGAAATTTAATTAATTTATATCTAATATTATTATCGCTGTTTACATTGCTATCGGTTATAACCTATTTCTATAATTATATGTTTGATATTAAACCAACATTTCTACTTGTATTTCATATGATGTCTGGTTTGCTGACACCCATGAGTTTGGGTCTCAACGATCCCCAGGACATACATAAGCTAATCAAATGGATGCGCAGGTTATGTAAATTTATATCAATTAATAAAATCTATATATTTCCCATATTATACTTAATTGTCGGTACAGTTGGTTACATAAAACTATATATTATGAATATATCAATTGGTTTAACTATTATTGTTTTTTGTGGTATACTAAATACATTATTTTTATTACTATGTGGCAGCTATAGTGTTAATTTTATATTTTATCAAATATTATATTTTTATATACTATGCCGTTATCTGAAACTAAAACAATTGAAAATTTTAAGACAATTAAAACAATTATTATTGAAATCTAATAATGAAAAACATAATAAAAATCATAATAAAACAATTACTACTACTAATAAACGTATATTAATTATAATCAAATCAATAGATAAATTGTTTTCCGAAATTACTGATTATAATCAAACTTATTGGTCAAAAATTTTGTTATATATTTGGCTAACATGGGGTACAGCTATAGTCGTAAATTTCTATACAATATTGTTTATATCAATTGATATGTTAATGAAAATACTATTAACTTATATATTGATTGCTGTATTAATTGTTTTTTTATTTACTATATTTACTGCCGCCTCAGTTATTACATTAAACAATAAGTTATATAATATGTTAAATAAACATTGTTGTACTGTGTATTAATTTTTAGCTATTTATTAAGTATATATATATAATATACTGTATATATATATATATATATATATATATATATATATATATATATATATATATAAATAGGGTATATTAAAGTAAATTATAATTCAAAAATACTTTAAAATTTTTTAAAAAAATAATTAACTAAACATTTACAATTAATATAAATACTTAATTTATTTATCTATTGTATATTCAAAATTGTATCGTTTTATTATATAAATATATAATTATCTAAAGTAACTGTAGTTAATATTAATTATTATTATTATTACTATAAAAGTTTTAATAAAATTTTATATTAAATAATAAGCTGTCAATTGCTTTATATATATGATATATGCCTTATAATAATGATATATATTTTCTATGTGTCTGTATGTCAGTTATTTTAATGTAAAAATTAAATTTATTTATATATATTTGTATTTATTGTATTTATAATAAATGTATTTTTAAGACAAATATTAACAATATAAATAAAATTCATTTTTATTATATATACTTTAATTATTATTAAATTTTTTACAAATAATATTTTTAAAAATATAATTTTATTAATTAGATAACTTAATTTACAAAAAAAAATTACAAAAATAATTTAAATAATATTAAGTTTTTATTAGTAACAAAAAATTAAATATTTATTAAATTACATTACACTAATTGAATATACATTGAATTAATAATTAAGATAAATATTTATTTATTTTATAATAATAATTATTATTAGTATTACTAAATATTATTACTATTTATTATATATTTTTATTTATTAAGAAATTTTTATTGTTATTAAATTATTGAAACTAATATCAAACTATATACCAAAAAACAAAATAATAATATAACTAATAGATATATTTATAATATATAGTTTTATATAACCAACTGTACCGACAATTAAGAATAATATGGGAAATATATAGATTTTATTAATTGATAGAAATTTGCATAACCTATGCATACATTTGATAAGCTTATGGATGTCAAGGGGATCGTTGAGACCCAAACTCATGGGTGTAAGCAAACCGGACATCATATGAAATACACGTAGAAATGTTGGTTTAATATCAAACATATAATTATAAACATATGTTAACTCAGATAGCAATGTAAACAGCGATAATAATATTAGATATAAATTAATTAAGTTTCCCATTTGCCACATATAGACAATATCACCCAACAGTGCAACCAATAGTTTATTATCTGAATTATTTAACAAACAAATTATGTGTTTAATTGTAAAAATTATATGACAAATGCATATAATTATCGGTCGATTAAACCATAGTCTCTTTGGTTGTTGAGGACAATCATCGGCTACGACTAATCGATGGTTACTTAAGCCGATTCGGTATAAATGATAGGCCGACCACTTGTAGACTAGATTTTCGGGCAATAACTTATTAACAATAATTTATGACATTATTTAATTTATTTTTTGTATAGAAATTTTTTCAAAAACTATTTCCAATAAAATATATTATGAATAAAATACTACAAATTTATTAATAATAAAATTTTTTTTCAATTAATCAGAAAAAATATTTGGTATAAATGATAGGCCGAACCACTTGTATGTATACATGATTTGGTGGTAATAATAGGTTTTTTTTGTTTGAAAATATGATATTTATTAATATTTAATTTCTTTTATTAATAAGCAAACTATAAACATATATATACTGTATTTGCTTTTTGACTAATGAATTAATTGTTTTCAAATAATATTGTTATCAAATATATATTACGTTATATTTTTATAAAAAAAACAATATTTATTGCAAAATTATTTGATATATTTAAAAAAATATAATTATTAGGTAATTATTTAATTATGTTATTATTATTATAATTATTATTCATATGTTTCAAACTTATTAATTAGGTGCAAAAAAAGTTTTATAATTTGTTAATTAAAACTATTATTTTAATATAAAAAAATTTTTATGAAATAAAATAATTATTAATTATTAATTACTATATATACAGTATATATATATTCATTATAATTATTATTTATAATTACGATAAGTTTCATAATCGTAAACAATTTATAAATTTTATTTTTTTATAATATTAACTAATAAATTATTATTTTTGATAACAATAATTGTTTTAATAATTAAATTATAAAATTGTTTGTATTTGCAATTTATTATATATTGCAAATACATTAATTATATGTATAACAAAAATACGATAATAATTGTTATAATAACTGTTAATTAAATAAATATATTAATTAATTAATTTAGTAATAAGTATTTTTTTTAATAAAATATATAAATTCATATGAACCATAAAAATAATAAGTAAAATTTAAATTTGATTATTATTTACTTAAATATAACATATAATAACAATAAATATTAAATTTTAAGTTTTCAGTTTTACAATTTACGATTTTTTAAAAAATTTTTATTATTTAATAAATTACAGATATTTTAATTTTATTTTTTAAATATCAATTTATTTATTTATTAAATCTAATAAAAAATAATATATTATTATTATTATTAGATTTTCAATTTATTTGATTAGTTTTTATTAATTTAATAACAATAAAAATTTCTTAATAAATAAAAAACAAACAAAAATTATAGTTTTAACTATACTTTTGGCTAACATTTGGTTCAGTAATTGTTATAAATATAATAAATAGTAATAATATTTAGTAATTATTATTAAAAAATAAATAAATAAAATTCAATGTATATTCAATTAGTGTAATGTATGGATTAATATATTTTAATAAATATTTAAATTTTTGTTACTAATAAAAACTTAATATTATTTAAATTATTTTTGTAATTTTTTTTTGTAAATTAAATTATCTAATTAATAAAATTATATTTTAAAATATATATATAGTATATATATATATATATATATATTTATAGTAATACAATTAGTTTTTTTGTTGTTGAAAATTTTAGGTAATTTTACTATAAATTAGTATAAAATAAATAATTTAAGAATATATATATATATATATATATAATCTATTAAATATAAACAATGATTAATTATATATATATAAAATATTATTTGTAGAAAATTTAATAATAATTAAAGTATATATAATAAAAATGAATTTTATTTATATTGTTAATATTTGTCTTAAAAATATATTTATTATAAATACAATAAATAAAAATAAATTAAATTTTTTAATTACAAAATAAAACATACACAGACATAGAAAATATATATCAATATTATAAGGCATATATCATATATATAAAGCAATTAACAGTTTATTATTTAATATAAAATTTTATTAAAACTTTTATAGTAATACTAAAAATAATAATAATAATTAATATTAACTACAGTTATTTTAGATAATTATATATTTATATAATAAAACAATACAATTTTGAATATTTTGAATATACAATAGATAAATAAATTAAGTATTCATATTAATTATAATTGTTTAGTTAATATTATTTTTTTTAATAATATCAAAAGTTTTTAAAGTATTTTTGAATTATAATATACCCTATATATATATATATATACAGTATATTATATATATAATTAATAAATAGCTAAAAATTAATACACAGTACAACAATGTTTATTTAACATATTATATAACTTATTGTTTAATGTAAATATAGTAAATAAAAAAACAATTAATACAGCAATCAATACATAAGTTAATAGTATTTTCATTAATATATCCATTGATATAAACAATATTGTATAGAAATTTACAACAATAGCTGTACCCCATGTTAGCCAAATATATAACAAAATTTTTAACCAATAAGTTTGATTATAATCAGTAATTTCGGCAAACAATTTGTCCACAGATTTGATTATAATTAATATACGTTTATTAGTAGTAGTAATTGTTTTATTATGATTTTTATTACTGTATTTCACTGATACTAATTGTCTTAATTGTCTGAAAATTTTCAATTGTTTTAGTTTCAGATAACGGCATAGTATATAAAAATATAATATTTGATAAAATATAATATTAACAGTATAGCTGCCAATTAGTAATAAAAATAATGTATTGATTATGAATGATATGATGATATGAATAATATGATGATATGAATAATAATTATAATAATAATTAAATAATTAAATAATTACCTAATAATTATATTTTTTTAAATATATTAAATAATTTTGCAATAAATATTGTTTTTTTTTATAAAAATATAACGTAATATATATTTGATAACAATATTATTTGAAAACAATTAATTCATTAGTCAAAAAGCAAATACAGTATATATATGTTTATAGTTTGCTTATTAATAAAAAAAATTAAACAATTAATAAATATTATATTTTCTAAAAAAAAGCTTTATTATTAATAAATTTGTAGTATTTTATTCATAAAATATTTTATTGGAAATAGTTTTTGAAAAAATTTCTATACAAAAAATAAATAAAATAATGTCCAAAATTATTGTTAATAAGTTATTGCCCGAAAATCTAGTCTACAAGTGGTCGGCCTATCATTTATACCGAATCGGCTTAAGTAACCATCGATTAGTAGCCGATAATTGTTGTCATCAGAGACTATGGTTTAATCGACCGATAATTATATGCATTTGTCATATAATTTTCATAATTAAACACACAATTTGTTTGTTGAATAATAATTTAGATAATAATAATAATAATAATAAATTATTATTGGATACACTATTGGGTGATATTGTCTATATGTGGCAAATGGGAAATCTATTGAATTTAAATCTAATATTATTATCGCTGTTTACATTGCTATCTGAGTTAACATATAGTTATAATTATATGTTTGATATTAAGCCAACATTTCTCAATGTATTTGAAATGATGTCCGGTTTGTTGACACCACTGAGTGTTGGACTAACCGATTCCCAAGACATACATAAGCTAATCAAATGGATGCGCAGGTTATGTAAATTTATATCAATTAATATTAACTATATATTTCCGATCGTATACTTAATTGTTGGTACAGTTGGTTACATAAAACTATATATTATGAACTATATATCAATTGGTTTAACTATGATTGTGTTTTGGGGTATAATCAATACAATGTTTTATTACTATGTGGCACCTATACGGTTAATATTATATTTTATCAAATGTTATATTTTTATATACTATGCCGTTATCTGAAACTAAAACAATTGAAAATTTTCAGACGATTAAAACAATTATTATTGAAAACTAATAATAAAAATCATAATAAAACAATTACTACAACTACTACTACTACTAATAAACGTATATTATTTCTAATCAAATCTATGGACAAATTGTTTGCCGAAATTACTGATTATAATCAAACTTATTGGTCAAAAATTAAATAATAACCTGTAAATTACTTAATATGTATTGATATATGCCTCTTAATATTATCTATGTTTTTGAATGTTTTATTTTAATGTAAAAATTAAATTTATTTTTCATTTATTTGAATTTATAATAAATATATTTTTAACACAAATATTAACAATATAAATAAAATTAAATTTTATAAATACTGTAATTTTTAACTAAATTTTCTACAAATATATATATATTACTAAAATTTTTAACAACAAAAAAACTAATTGAATTTTTTATAAATATATATATACAGTGTATATATTTGAAATTATAATTACTATTAATTAATTTATTTGAATTTATAATAAATATATTTTTAACACAAATATTAACAATATAAATAAAATTAAATTTTATAAATACTGTAATTTTTAACTAAATTTTCTACAAATATATATATATTACTAAAATTTTTAACAACAAAAAAACTAATTGAATTTTTTTTTATAAATATATATACTGTATATATTTGAAAATATATAATTTTATTAAGTAGATAATTTTATTTACAGTAAATAATAATAATAATTTAAATAATATTAAGTTTTTTATTAGAAACAAATAAAATATTTATTAAATTTACAATTATATACTGATATATATATATATAATTTATTACATACATTGAATAAAATTAACAATAATTATTTATTTATTATTTTTATTATTAATTACAATTATTTATTTATTTGTATATTTTAATGATATACTTACTTTTAAACTATTTAATAGTTTCAATAGTTTATCATTAAATAAATTAACCGACGCTGCCGTTAGTATCAAAAATAAATAGGCAATTATATAGACAATTAATACATAAATTATTAGAAATTTTATCAACAATTTTAATGATGAAACAAACATTAGACTTGAAATTATGACAACAATTACTGAACCAAATGTTAGCCAAACGTATAGTAAAAACTTTGACCAATAAGTCTGGTTATAGTCGGAGATATCGGCAAACAATTTGTCCATTGATTTCAATAGATTATGAATACGTTTATAAGTATTAGTTATTTTATGTTTAGTTTGTATTAATTGTCGTAATTTTCTATAGATAGCTAACTCCCGGAGCTTTAAATACTGGGACAGTATATAAAAGTAGACCATCTGATACTGTATAATATTCCACTCATAACTGATCCATAGGTTTAGAAATAGACAATTAGGTATACCATATAGTAGGACATACCTACAGGGCATATTTATTAGGTAACTACCTATACATACCAGTGTACCGATACTACTGATCAGATAAACGGTATTAATCCGACAAAACATACATAACCAGCGCATCCGATTGATTAGCTTATGTATCTCCTGGGGATCACCGGTTAGGCCTACACTCAGGGGTGTCCGTCCCGGCAAACCGGACATCATTTCAAATACTCGCATAAATGTGGGTTCAATACCCTGGATATAGTTGTATGAATAGGTTAGGACTGATAGTATGGTTAATACGGATAGTAATATTAGACATATGTTTAATAATTTTGTTATTTTCCACAAATATATCCAATCGCCTAACAGTCCAGCAAACAGTTGCCAATTGACTGTATTATCATTGATAGCCAACAAACAAATTAGTCGTTGAATAATATAAACTAAACAAACAATTAGTATAATTACGGGTCGATTAAACCATAGTCTCTGAGGACAACCATCACAACAATCATCGGCGGCTGCGACTAATCGATGGTTACTTAAGCCGATTCGGTATAAATGATAGGCCGACCCGTTGTATACCTGATTTTCAGGCAATAGTTTATTAGCCGAAATTCAGTCATTTTTTTGTTTAGTATTTAAATTAATATTTAATTTCTAAATAATTAGTAATTATTTATTATTAAGTTTTTTGTTTAGTAATGTTTTTATGGTTTATAACAATTTAATTTTTTTTATAAAATATTAATTTATTTTTTTTAAATTGTAATTTCAATTATAACTTTCTCATATGACTTATATATATATATAATATAATAGTATTATTTTATTTTCAAAAAAAAAAATTATTTGATAATTATTTATTATTTTTTTATAACTACTAAACTTAATATATTATTTCTAATTATAGTTACTGTAAGATAATTATATATAAAAAATATATATGAAATTGTTATATCATTAGTTAATTAATTTTTTAGATTAATTAAATTAAATTACTTTTCTATTTATAATAAGTTGACCTAAATTTGTTAATTTATTATATATATTATATAAATTATTATATTAGTGATTATCTATTAAACTAGTTTATGTGCAAAATAATAATAATTTAATATATTAACTAATATGAAAGTTAATATTATTATTATTATAATATAATTTGTTTATTAATTTTTATTTTTATATTTAATATTAATAAAACAAATAATTATTTATATCTTTATTAATATTAATTCAATTCAAATCAATTAATACTTGTAATTGTTTTTATTTATAAATTAGTTTATTTACAGATATTTTACATAATTATATATAATATATAAAAGTAATTTAATTAATAATTTTTAAATGCATAATATTTTCTCCTAATATTTATTATACTTTTAATAGACCAAAAAAAATTATTATTATTATTGTTAAAATTATTAAATAAAAAACAAATACATTAATAATTAATAGTTAATTAATTAGACTATTATTTAATTATTGAAAATACAATAAATTAAATCAATTGGAAAATATTAGTCAAAACAATAGATTATAAATAATAAAATTTTAAATTTATTTTAATTAGTTTATAGTTTACTAATTAATTAATTATTACTAACAATATAAATGTATAACAATTTATATAATTTATTAGACAATGAGCTAACAGAGGCGGCAATAAATATAATAAATAAAAATGCAATCAATAGGAAAATAAAATTATAGATTAATAGCATTTTCGGATAGAAATTCATTGAGACAAACAAAATACAATACAATAGTATAACAATAGACGTACCAAATGTTAGCCAAAAATATAATAAAAATTTTGACCAATAATTATCATTATAGTCGTCGATATCGGCAAACAATTTGTCCATTGATTTCATAATTAGTTGAATACGTTTAGTATTATTATTATTATTATAATTATTATTATTACTATAACTAGTATTAGTAGTTGTATTAGCTGTTAGTTTACGTAATTGTCTATAGATTTTCAATAACCGGAGCTTTAAATAGCGGCACAGTATATAAAAGTAGACCATTTGATAGATGATTACATTCAGTAGATAACCGACCCATAGATTAGTCAATAGGGCATTAGGTATACCAAACACTAGGGTATAGACTATTGAATGATTAGTTGGCATATTTAGTAGATAGCCTACTATTATGATGGGTATAAACAGCAGGGGTAGGGCATATGTTTTTTGTATGGATAAAAACCGTGACAACCGGCTCATCCATTTGATAAGCCCGTGGATATCCTGCCGATTGGTTAGACCGACTGCCACGGGTGTCCGACCGGGCAAACCGGACATCATTTCAAATACCGGCATAAATGTTGGTTTACTATAATTCAATAGATTTGTTAGGACTGATACCAGTGCCAGCAATGTTAATAATATAGCACATAAATCATTTAGTGGGCTCATATGTAGAGATGGGCAAATAGAAAGTTTCTAATAAATTTCCCTGAGAAAGTTTCTAGAAAGTTTCTCAGTAATAAATTTCTATAGAAATTTAACTTTTTTATTATACTATGGGATCCCCATATCTATAGATATTGTAAAACTATAAATATATTAATGAGACTACATATTAATATAGATTACTGTATAATACTAATATACAAATGGGATAGATATATAAATAATTATAATTATTTAATAATAATGTTTTGTAAAATTTTATTCACCATTTTATTATACCATAGTCTAATATAATTAAATAAATTAATTTTTTACTTTAATTAATAATTAAAATTCTAATAATAACATTTAAATATTACTTATAAAAACAATGTTAAAGATAACAAATATCGAGAAAACAAAACTAACCATGGGGATCCCATAAATAGAAATTTCTTTTAGAAACTTTCTAGAAATTTCTCTATTATTTTATAAATTTCTCTTTTTTGCCAACACTACTCATATGCCAATAGTATGACCAGTTGCCTACCAGTGCAAACAGTAGCCATAAGCTGTTAGTAGTAGTAGTATTGCGTGGATAATAAAAACAAACTAATCGTTCAATTATATAGACTAATAAAACAATTGATATAATAAGGGGTCGATTAAACCATAGTCTCCGATAAGGAGGATAACCACCAAAATTATCGGCAGCTAATCGATGTCTACTTAAGCCGATTCGGTATAAATGATAGGCCGACCCGTTGTATACCATATTTTCGGGCAATAGTTTATTAGCAGAAAATTCAGACATTTTTGTTTAGTTGTTATTATAAAATATAATATTATATTTATATATACAGTATATATATGCTATTAATTATATTATATTTACTATAATATATAACAATTTTTTTTTTAATTACTGTATAACGAAAAAATATAATTATAATATCAAAACTTAACTATTATTATAAAAAAATAAAATTATGAAAAAATAGTAATTTTTTAGTTGTTGTTATTTTAAAATCAAATATAAATATTATTTTTGTTTTTATTTAAATATTTATATACAATAATACAATACAATTGTTATATACAGTAATTATCATTAAATAATAAAAAAATACTATAACTTATAATAATAATAACAGTTAACTATAATATTATATTGTATTATAATAATAAAAAATTATGAAAAAATAGTAATTAAGCAAAAAATCAAATGTAATTTTTAATAAAACAAACCTAAAATAATTTTTTTATATATTATTAATACTGTAAATGTATAAAAGTAATAAATAATTTTTTATTGTTTTGTTTAATGTTAATGTTATTAAATGCTACTAAATATTATTACTAATATTTCGAAAATTTTTAGTTTATTTTTAGTATTAAATAAAACGATTTATTATTATTATTAACATTAGTTTATTATTGCACCAAAAAAACTAATAATTTATCATTTAAACTAAAATATATATATATATATAAAAATTTCATAATAAAAACTATAAACTATTTATTTTTTTAAAATTAATGATTAACAGTATTATGGTTACTAATATATTATACATATTATTAATTATATAAAAAACAATAAAAGTGTCAAAAATATTTATATAAATTTTATATAAGTTAATGTACTATTGATATTGTATTTAATTTTTATAACTAACTAAAGTAAATCTAATAATAATAATAATAATAATAAAAACTATATTAATATAATAGAAAATAATATATTCAATATAATTAATTTATTAGATGATGTTTTAATTTTAATATTTTTAAATATTATATATAAATAAAAATTTCAATAAATTAACATTTATTATTATAAAAAAATTATTGTTTATAAAATTAATATATTAATAATAGTATTACTAATGTACGGTATTTAGTATTTATTTTTTTTAAAATAAATTATAACCAAATAATTTTTATTTATAATAAAATACTATTTATTATAAATTATTTAAACAATAATATAATTAGAAGTATAATAATAAAAATCACAATAAATTTTTTTAATTAATAATTTACGTTAAAATTATTTAACAATTTATATAAACTATTAGTTAGCGTATAGTTAACCGATGCGGCAGTAAATATAGTAAATAAAAATGCAATTAAAAATACTAGAAAAATATAGATTATAATTAATTTCGGTAATAAATCTATTGAAACAAATAAAATACAATAAAATGCACAAACAATAGCCGTACCAAATGTTAGCCAAAAATATAGTAAAAATTTTGACCAATAAGTCCGGTTATAATCATTGATTTCGGCAAACAATTTATCAAATAATTTCATTAAATGTATAATACGTTTATTAGTATTATTATCAATAGTTTTATTTAGATATTTAACTAACAATAATTGTTTCAAATGTTTTAGTTTTAAATATCTACATAATATATAAAAAATACAGCAATTGATAGGCAATTATATCAAACATATATCTCGACCATAATTAAAAAAAATAGACAGTTTGGTAAACCATATACTAGTGCATTGGTTATTGATTTTAAATTTATTAAATAATTTAGTTGAACTAATATAAAACCAATCAATGGTATTATAAAGGTTTTATTAATTTGAATAAATTTTGATAACCAATGCATCCGATTGATAAGCTTATGTATGTCCTCGGTATCGTTAATTATAAATTATTTTTTTTAAATTTATAAAAATTACAAAACTAGTTACACAAAATTATTTATACATAAAACAAAATTAAAATTAAAAATATGACAAAATTTATAGTAATAACAATAATAAAACATAAATAAAATTTTATATAATATAAAATAATAGTCTAAATAAAAAAAAAACAAAACAAAATTCAATAATTTTAAATCATTATTGAAACAAACAATTGATTATAATTATCGGTCTATTAAACCATAGTCTATGTTGAGGACAACCATCACAACAATCATCGGCGACTGCGGCTACAAATCGATGGTTACTTAAGCCACCGATTCGGGGGTATAAATGATAGGCCGACCCAATTGTATACCTGATTTGGTGGCAATAAATTTTTTTTAGCCGAGAAATATACAGTATATATATATATATTATAAAAAAAATTTAACATTACATTAGATATTAAGTAATATATATTTTTCTTATATAAAAAAACTAACAAATAATTAATACTAATAAAAATAAAATTCAAATAAAATGTTTATTAGATAATTGTTATTATTTTTTAAAAAAAAAATTATCAAAAATTATTAAAAAAATAAAATATATATTAATGTTTTCAATTTGTTTTTTATTACTAGAAATTTATTTTTCACAATTCCTATCCCTGGATATATAAATTGTTATATTTTTTTTAATTTACAATAACAAATGCAATAAACAGTTTATTTTATTTTATTAATATATATATATATATATAATATTGATCTCTAAATCTATATATATATATATATATATATATATATAATATTATATATATATATAATTTAGAGATCAATATTACTATATATTAAAAATAAAAATATATAAATGGTTTTAATTTAATTTATTTTTCAAATAATTTTAATTTTTTTCCAATTCCTATCCCTGGATATATAAATTGTTAATTTTTTTATTTATAATATCAAATGCAATAAATAGTTTGTTATTTTAATTTATTGAAATATATATATATAAAATACTTTTTATTTCAAAATTTATTTAAATTTATTATCTGTATTAATATTTATTAAAAAAAAATATGTTTGTTATGTATGTATATAATAAATATTTTAAAAATAAATAATAATAATAATAGATAAATAATAAATATTTTAAGTATATTTTTTGTGTATTACATTAAGTGATATCAAAAAAAATTTTTTCAATATTACATTAACTAAAAATTAATTTAATATAAATTAATTAAAAAATAATTTAGACAATTATTTTTTTAAAAATTAATGAAATTTATAATATATTTATATTAACTAATAACTAATAACTAATAACTGTAATTTATAATTATAACAATAGATACCTTGAAAAATATACAACAATAGCTAATAATAATAATAATAATATAATCAATATATTTATATTAACTATAATAACTAGATTTATAATTATAACAATAGATATCTTCAAAATATACGTACAATAGCTAATAATAATAATAATATAATCAATATATTTATTTACTATAAGTTTTATAATAGGATTAGTAGTATAGTAATTGATATTTAATAAAAAATAACTTATAGCAATATATATAACCTATAAAATAGTTTATAAACTTTATCATCAAAAGTGGTAACCGATGCTGAAGTAAATATAATAAACAAATATCCGATTAATAATACAATTATAGTATATATGAATATCATTAGTGGTATAAAATCTAATGTAAGAAACAATAGACTGTATAATAGTATAACAATAGTCGTACCAAATGTTAGCCACAGGTATAGTAAAAATTTTGACCAATAAGTCCGGTTATAATCCGATATATCGGCAATCAATTTGTCCATTGATTTTAGTATATGTCTAATACGTTTAGTATTATAAGTAGTAGTTGTTATTTGAAGTAATTTTCGTAATTGTCTACATAAATAAAACTGCCGGTGCTTTAGATACCGGCACAGTATATAATAGTAGGCAAACTGAAAGGCTATACTATTCCAGATATAATTGCACAGTAAGCAGAAAAACAGGGCATTTGGTATACCATACAGTAGTATATAGTTTAGGGTCATTGACGGATATACCAGATAACTACTGAAACTAATACCTAGACTACACAGGGGTACTAAATACAGGCTATTTAGCTGACAAAACATACATATCCAACGCATCCGATTGATAAGCGTACGGATATCCTGGCGATCGGTTAGACCAACCGCTAGGGGTGTCCGACCCGGTAAACCGGACATCATTTCAAATAGCCGCATAAATTTCGGTTCAATACCCGATATATAGTTATAAAAATAGGTTACCGATGATAGTATAGCAAACCCGGACATCATTAGCTGGCATATGTTCATCAGTTTACCCATTTTCCATAGATAAGCCCAATCGCCTAACTGTGCAAATAATAGCCAATTGTTTTGGTTATCATCATTAGTGGCCATACAGACTATACATTCAATAATATATATGAAACAAACAGTTATTATACTAATCGGTCGATTAAACCATAGTCTCTGTTGAGGACAATCATCGGCGTCGGCTACGACTAATCGATGGTTACTTAAGCCGATTCGGTATAAATGATAGGCCGACCACTTGTATACCTCAGTTGGTGGCAATAAATTTTTTACCGATAGTTTAGACATTATATATATATATATATTATATTTGTTTAATAAAAAACTGTTAATAAAATTAACAAATAAAATATATTTAAATATATCTAATGATGTTTATTAGACTATATATATATTTTTTTATTGTTTAAATAAAATATCGATATTTATAACAAAAAATAAATAATAAATTGTTTATAAAATTTTATTAAAATGACAATATTTATGATCTAAATATTAATAATTATAAAATATCATTTATAAAAATATATATATATATATATTAATATCATTGAAAGTCATTAATTATTAAGTTATTAAAATTTATTTTACTAAACTTATTATTTATTATATTAACTAATGTATATTAAAAAAATTTTTTAGTTTATTTAGTTTGTTTATTATTATAATTATAATAATATTTATTATTATTATTTGCAATTACAAGTTAATGTCAATATATACTTAAAAAAAATCTAATTATTAAAAAATTAAATAAATTAAAATAAAGTTACTTTATTTCAAATATATTACTTTTAATAAATATAACAAAAATTTAATATTATTATAATAACTATTTTATTTAAATACTACACATTTTATTTATAAACAATACTTAAATAAATAAAAATTAATTACAATTTATTTCGATATATATATAAAAACTTTATATAATTATTAATTATTTTTTAAAAATAATTATTGTATTATTAAACAAAAAAAAATAAAATCTATATATTCAGTACGTTAATAATTACAAAAAATAATTAAAAATTTATTTATTATTATTTTCACAGAATATTTTGCTAATAAAAAATTAATGACTAATTAATTCAATAAAAATTTCAAATGATTATAAAAATAAATAATAATTAATTTTTTTACAAAAAAAATAATTTCATAATTTGTTAGAAAACTATAATAATTAAATTAATTTTATTGAATTTTTTAAAAAATACATAAATTATTCATATATATGTCAAATATTACAAACACAATAAAAAATTAATAATTTTTTATATTTTATCAGAATATCTATTAACAAAAAAAAAACAAAAATTAAATAAATTAAAAACTAATAATATATTAGTTTTTTTTGATGATAATTTTGTTGACATAATTTTTTTATATATATTTTATATATATATTAATTTAATTGAAAAAACAATTTCATTAATAATCTATTATCTAATGAGTTGATCGATGCGGCTGTAAATATGATAAATATATATGCAATTAAAAAAACAATTAAACTATATATGAATATCAATTTGGGTATAAAATCTAATGTTGAAACAAACAGTAGACTATATAATAGGACAACAATAGCCGTACCAAATGTTAGCCACAGGTATAGTAAAAATTTTGACCAATAAGTCCGGTTATAATCGTCGATATCGGCAAACAATTTGTCCATTAATTTCATAACATGTATTAGACGTTTAGTAGTAGTATAGGTAGTAGTGGTAGTCAATTGATGTAATTGTCTTAAACAATGAAACTGCCGGAGCCTTAAATACCGGCACAGTATATAAAAATAGGTAAACTGATAGGCAATCAGATTGCATGCATAACGGCACCATTGGGTAAAAAACAGGGTATTTGGTATACCATATACTAGTATATAGATTAGGGGTATTGATGGATATACCAGATAACTAGTCAAACACATTAGTATACAACAAACAGGTACTATATATTTAATATTAAACTGACACAACAGGCATAACCACTGCATCCGATTGATTAGCTTCGGGACGTCCTGGCGATCGGTTAGACCTACCGATACGGGTGTCCACCGTAAACCGGACATCATTTCAAATACTCGCATAAATTTGGGTTCAATATAGTCCAGGATATAGTAGTTGTATGAATAGGTTAATGAAGATAATAGGGTTATAGTAGACATCATTAGCTGACAAATATTCATTAGTCTATCGATTTTCCATAGATATACCCAATCGCCTAACTGTGCATAAAGTAGCCAATTGTTTGGGTCATCCATAGACAGCAAACAAACAATACGTTCAATAATATAAATCAATGAAACAATTAGTATAATTACGGGTCGATTAAACCATAGTCTCTGATGACAACCATCATCGGTGACGGCGTCTACTAATCGATGGCTACTTAAGCCGATTCGGTATAAATGATAGGCCGACCACTTGTAGGCTATATTTGGTGGTAATAATCGGTTTATTGAAAAATCAGTCATATTTTTAAAAAAAATTTTGTATTTATTATAATATGTATTTATATTATTATTTTATTTTATTAATAAGCAAACTATTAAACAACATATATTAGCATTTAAACTAAATAAATAATATGTTATTTTATATATATTTATTTTAATAAAAAAAACATTAATTGCAAAATTAATTGATATATTTTATATATTTATTTAATTATGTTATTATTATTATCATTATTATCTTAATTATCATATTATTATTATTATTGACAATTATTCATGTGTTTCAAATATAATAACTTATATATTAAATGCAAACAATTTTATTATTTGATAATTAAAACTATTATCATAATTGATATAAAATTTTTATAAACTAAAATAATATAATTACTAATTAATATATATATTTATTTATTTATTATAATTATTACCAATAATTACGATAAGTTTCATAATCATATATATTATTGTTTTTTTTTAAATAATATTTTATACTAATAAATAATTTTTTTTCATAACAATAATTGTTTTATTTTAATTAAATTATAAAATTGTTTTGCATTTTTTATATTAGAATTTATTATATATTTAAAATACATTAATTATATGTATAACACAAATACGATAATAATTGTTATAATAACTAAATTAAATAAATATATATTAATTATTTAATTAATTTATATTTTTTAAAATATAATATATAAAATTCATATGAATAAGTCTATGAATAACTAATAGTTAAAAAAAATTTAAGTTTGTTTAAAAATTAAAAATTATAGATATTTTGTAAATATCGATTTATTTAAAAATAAATTCTAATAAAAAAAAATATTATTATTATTATATTTGAATTTATTTTATTAGTTTATTAATCTCTTAATTTAATGACAATAAAAAATACAAACTAAAGCAAACATAATTTTTTTTTTATAAAAATCAATAATAAAATTAAAAGTAATAATAATTATTTAGACATAATTATAAAAATAAATAATATTAAATTATAAAAATATCGATATTATAAAATCCATTAAACTTTCTACTAAATTAAAACATTACTATTATATTTTGAATATATTTTATTAGTATTAAATAAAAGCATAATTTTATTTATTAATTTTTTTTGCAGTAAAACTAATTAATTATTATTATCATTATTTTTTTTTTGGTTAAATATAATTATATAACAGTTTATATAACTTATTTATATGATAGTTAATTGATGCGGCAATAAATATAGTAAATAAAAATGCAATTAAAGCCAATAATAAACAATACATAAGTATTAATCGGGAAAATAAAGCCATCGATACAAATAAAATACTATACAATATAACAACAATAGTTGTACCATATGTTGACCAAAAATATAATAAAATTTTTGACCAATAAGTTTCATTATAATCATCGATTTCCGTAAATAATTTATCTAATAATTTCATTGTTATTAATATACGTCTAGTAGTAGTAATAGTAGTACTACAACTAGTATTAATATTAAAATTTTTATTAACTATCAATAATTGTTGTAAATATCTGAAAATCATTAGTTGTTTAAGTTTTAGATAACGACACAGTATATAGAAATAGATTATTTGAAATAATATTAAATCCGATATATAGCCAATCCATAGGATTAATAGCACAGTATTGGGTATACCAAACACTAGTGTATACATAACCGATAGGTTAGTTATATAACCATACATAACCATTACTGTACATAATGGTGGATACAGATAGGTTTTATTCAAGATTAAAAACTGGGATAACCAGTGCATACGTTTGATTAGATCATTGATGTCCTGGGGATCGGTTAGACCTACCGACAGGGGTGTACGTAAACCGGACATCATTTCAAATACCCCCATAAATGTTGGTTTTATATCCATTTGATAGTTATAGTAATATGTTAGCTCCGATAGTATTATGAATAGTGATACTAATATAAAACATAAGTTGATTAGTCGACCCATTTGCCAGAAATATGCCAAATCGTCTAACAGTGCAAATAATAGCATGTTTTCTGTATCGTTATTAAACAAACATATGGTATGTTTGATAATATAGATTACAAAAACAATTAATATAACAATCGGTCGATTAAACCATAGTCTCTGTTGTTGAGGACAATCATCGGCGGCTACTAATCGATGGCTACTTAAGCCGATTCGGTATAAATGATAGGCCGACCACTTGTATACCTGATTTTCGGGCAATAATTCATTAGCAGAAAATTTTGTCATTTTTTTGTTAATTTTAAAAAATAATAAATTTATAATAAAATAACTATAAGATTAACTATAAGATTAACTATAAGATTAACTATAAGAATAAATTTTAAACAATTTTTAAAAAAAAATATTTATTAAATAAAATAATACCAATTTATTTATAGCTATTTTTTAAATACTAATTTAAAGTATTATTTATTTTCTGAGTATATCTATAACTAGTTATATAAAACTTTATATTTGATTTTTTAGGAAATTGATGGTTTAGGAAACGTTTTTATATTATATATCAATATTATTATATAAATATTATTAATGATTTGTATGTTATATTTAGTATCAAATACAATATTATAATAATAATAAATGACAATTAGTTGATTTATTATATTGTTTTTCATAAACATATTTTTTATGTTTATTTATTATTATTATTATTATTAAATAGTTAACTTTAAGTAAAAATATATATTGTTAAATTATTATGGAAATTTTTATCGCAAATAAAATTAGTAATAAATTATTTAATATATTATTATTTATTTTAAAAAAATAATTTATTATAAATAATAAATTAAGTCAGTTATATAATTTTTGAAAAAAAATGAAAATTATATAATTAATAACTATTTTAATAATAATAATAAAAATATATATATTTATATATAAGGCAAACATTATATTATTATTATTGTTTTTTGTTGTTATTGTAAATAATTATATTAATGAAAAAGTTACATGCAACTTTTATTTTGATATTAAAAAATTCATTAATAATAATAATTATTAATTATTTTTAAAAATTTCCAGATTATATTGCTTATATCTAATAATAATAATTACCAGTTATTTAGTATTTATTTATTTAGTAATTATATTTTATAAAAATAATAATATTTTAAAACAAAATTAAACATATAAAATATAATATATAAATTATATTATTATTTTAATTTATTAATTTATTAATTAATACAATATAAATTTAATATACAGTATTGTATACAAATAATATTATATATTAAGTACAATAAGTACAGTATTATAATATTTAAATAAATTTATTTATAAATAATTATAGTTAAAAAAAATAATTGTATAACAATTTCAATAATTATTGATTTTTTTATTAAAATAAAAAATGCATGTAATTTACTCATTAATATAATTATTAGCTAATTAATACAATATTATATTATATCTATACATATAATAAAATTTTTGTTATGAAATAATATTTTTTGAGTATAATAATAATAAAATTAATTAAGTATTATTAATTAATTAATTTTATTATATTTAAATAAAAATAAAATATACTTAGTTTTATATTTATCGTGAATAGTGTTTATTAATTATAACAATAAGTAGTTATTTTTATTTAAATATTATAATAGAAAAAAAATCAGATAAAATAACTTATATTATTTTGACTAATTATAAGATAGCACTTATTTAGTAAAATATAATAATAATAATAATATATTAACAGTATATAATGTAATAAAGTTTTTATTATTTAAGTTAATAAAATTTTCTTTTAAAAAAATATTTTCAAAATATCATCTTTTATTAAATAAAATCTCAAATATTTATATTAATTCTCAGTATAAATAGTTTTATAATTTTATTTACTATAAATATAGTTTAAATTAAAAAAAATTTTATAATTATAGTTTATTTTATAGTTAATAATTATGTCTAAATTTATTGCTAATAAACTATTGCCCGAAAATCAGGTATACAACGGGTCGGCCTATCATTTATACCGAATCGGCTTAAGTAACCATCGATTAGTCGCAGCCGTCGGCGCCGATGATTGTTGTGATGGTTGTCCTCAGCAGAGACTATGGTTTAATCGACCGATTTGTATACTAATTGGTTGTTTAGTTAATATAATTAAACATACAATTTGTTTATTATTATTATTAGACAACAATACAAACAATAATTTATTAGTTTATATACTATTAGATGATTTTCTATACATATTAAAAATGGGAAAATTAATTAATTTATTTCTAATATTATTATCACTGTTTACCATATTATCACAATTAACCTATTATTATAATTATTACAATGAAATTGATCCGACATTTATGAGGATATTTGAAATGATGTCCGGTTTGCGTACACCCCTATCGGTTGGTCTAACCGACCCCCGGGAGATACATAAGCTAATCAATCGGATGCGTTGGTTATGTTTGTTTATAACAATTAATAAATCATATATATTACCCGCAATTTATTTAATTATTAATATATTTGTAGCAATTTTTATAATCAATAATAATAATAATTATGATAATTATTATTATTATTATCAAATAAGTTTAATAATATTGTTTAGTATATCCAATACAATATTTTTCATACTAATCGATGGCTATATATTTGATATAATAATCTATCAATTAATATATTTCTATATATTATGTCGGTTTGTTAAACTAAAACAATTGAAAATTTTTAGACAATTACAACAATTATTATTATTGATGACAACAAATAATAAAATACATAATAAAACTAATATTACAACTAATAAACGTATATTAATTTTATTGAAATCTTTGGACAAATTGTTTGCCGAAATTACTGATTATAATCAAACTTATTGGTCAAAAATTTTGTTATATATTTGGCTGACATGGGGTACAGCTATTGTCGTAATTTTCTATACAATTTGTTTTAAATCAATGGATATTGTAATGAAAATAATACTAATTTATGTATTAATTGTTGCAATAATTGGATTTTTATTTACTATATTAACTGCCGCCTCAGTTATGACTCTAAACAATAAGTTATATAAATTGTTAAATAGTTATTGTTGTAAATAATTAATTATTTAGATTATAGTATAACATATTTTTTAATATTATTTTTATGTTTTGTTATATAATAATAATAATATTATAATTAGCTGTTAATTGCTTTTTCTCTGTATATGTTATGATTATAATAATAACTTATTTAATATATAAAAATTTTAATAATTTTTATGCCTCTTTTATTATTTATATTATAAATTATACTAAATATATAATATTTAGTAAATTATTTTTTTATAAATAAAATGATTTTATTTAATAATTGTACTAAAAAATACCAATTAAATAGTTAATAATATTTTTAAAATAAATTTTGAATTTAAATTTTTTTTACAATAAAATAAAATTACTAATAACAAAAATATATAAATTAATAAATTTTTATTATCTATATATATATAGATAACATTAATATTATATATACAAACATTATATTATTATTGTTTTTTGCTGTTTTTGTAAATAATATTATAATTAATGAAAATGTTACATGCAACTTTTATTATGATAAAATAAAAAAATTTCATTAATAATAATAATCCTTAATTATTTTTTTTAAATTTCCTAATAATATTACTTATATATATAATAATAATAATATTAATTAATAGTTATTTAGTAATTATAATTTATAATAATAATAATATTTTAAAAAAATAAATTTATAAAATATATAATAAATTATATTATTATTTTGTGTATAACTTTATTAATTAATTACAATGTAAATTTAATATACAGTATAGTATTCAAATCATATTACATATTAAGTACAATATTATAATATTTATATATATATATATATATATATATATATATATATATATATATATATATATATATATATATTATAGTCTAAAAAAATAATTGTATAATAATTTCAATAATCTATTATTAATAGTTAGTACTGAGGCGGCAGTAAATATAGTAAATAAAAATCCAATTAAAGCCAATAGACAGCCATAGATTAGAAACAATTTGAATATTTTAATCATCGATACAAACAAAATACTATATAATAGTATAACAATAGTCGTACCAAATGTTAGCCAAAAATATAGTAAAATTTTTGACCAATAAGTCTGGTTATAATCCGAGATATCGACAAATAATTTGTCCAATGATTTCAATAAAATTAATATACGTCTAGTATTTTTAGTATTATTAGTAGTATTATTAGTATTATTAGTAGTATTATTAGTATTATTAGTAATATTATTAGTAGTATTATTATTAGTAGTATTATTATTAGTATTATTAGTAGTATTATTAGTATTATTAGTAATATTATTAGTAGTATTATTATTAGTAGTATTATTATTAGTATTATTAGTAGTATTATTAGTATTATTAGTAATATTATTAGTAGTATTATTATTAGTAGTATTATTATTAGTATTATTAGTAATATTATTAGTAGTATTATTATTAGTAGTATTATTATTAGTAGTATTATTATTAGTAGTATTATTATTAGTATTATTAGTAATATTATTAGTAGTATTATTATTAGTAGTATTATTATTAGTAGTATTAGTAATAGTATTAGTAATAGCATTAGTAGTAGTATTATTAGTAGTATTAGTAGTATTAGTAGTAATTATTTTATATTTTTGTTTTTGTTTGTTTGCTGTCAATAACTGTTTTACATGATTATAAATTTGAAGCTCACATAGTTTTAGATAACGACATAATATATAGAAATAGATTAATTGATATAATATTATATTAAACATATAACCGCACCATTGGGTTAGTATTAAAGCATTTAGTATACCAACTAATATAGTATAAGTTAGGGGTATAGTAGTTGTATTGATTAGATAACCCATTAGTAGCATAGATATACATATCGTGGGTATTAAATAGGTTTGATTAAACCAAACAAATTTACATAACCAATGCATACGATTGATTAGCTTATGGATCTCCCGGGGATCGGTTAGGCCTACACTCAATGGTGTCCGTAAACCGGACATCATTTCAAATACCCGCAAAAATTTGGGATCAATTCCCGACATATAGTTATAAAAATAGGTTAACACCGACAGTATAATCAATATAGACATTAATATTAAGCATATATTTACTAGTTTTCCTACTTTTAACAGATATGACAAATCAGCTAACAGTGCAAACAATTGCAAACTGTTTGAATCGATAGACAAACAGTAAATGATTTTAATTATATTAACTAAACAAACAATTAGTATAATTACGGGTCGATTAAACCATAGTCTCTGTTGTTGAGGACAACCATCTGCGGCTCCGACTAATCGATGGTTACTTAAGCCGATTCGGTATAAATGATAGGCCGACCACTTGTATACCATATTTTTCGGTAATAATTTATTAACAATAAATTTTGACATTTTTTTCTATTTAAAATAAATAAAATTTTATAAATATAATTATAAGATTGAATTTAAAAATCAAATTTTTAATGAAATTTTTTATGAATAAAATAATGAATAAAATTTATTTATAATTTTTATTAATATGAAAATAATTTTAATGTCTATTTTAGTGTCTATTTATAAAACTAAATGAATTAGATATATATATATATATATATATATATATATATAATTTGCATAAAAAACATAACTATTAAATTTGATTTATTAACTTATAAATTATCATTAAAATTATAATTCATTATATTTATAAAAGTAATTATATTAAACAATTTTATATAAAAAATAATTTAATTTATCTAATTATATATATATATAATATAAAATATGACAAATTATTTTGAAATTAAACTAATATTTTTCATTTTAATTAAACATTTTTTTTAATTTATATTTTGTTTGAAATTATTTTTAGAAATTTATAATAAAAATAAAAACTATTTTTTTGGTAGTTTATTATATTATAAATAGTAAATTATTTTATTTTACTAAATAAATGCATAAAATAATTGTTTTATTTTAAAAAAAAATTATTTTGAATTATATTTTTTATTAGACTAAATCATAATTACTAATAATTTTTTACTAATATATTAAAATCTTGATTATTATAAACTTTATAAATTATTATTGAAATTTTTTATTAAATTAAAAACTGTATGTTATATACTATTTATAATTATTTATAAATAAAAAATATTTTAAAAATACTTTTGTTTGAATATTTTATTTATAAAATTTTTATTGTCATTAAATTAAGAGTTTAATAAACAAATAAAATAAATTCAAATATAATAATAATTATTATATTTTTTTTTTAAAAAACAAGTAAATTGCAAAAATGTAAATTTAATATTGTATTTATTGTTATTATATTTAAGCAAATTTTAATTTATATACAATACAATAAGTTATATAAATTGTTAAACAGTTATTGTTGTAAATAAATAAATAATTATTTATTTATTTTTATAATATCATAACATAATTTCTAAATCTAATTATTATTAGCTGTAAATATTTATAATTATAAATTACAATAATTTTTTTACAAATATATATTTAGGTTATTTTAGCATTTATTATTATAAAACTATTAATGAAAACTTAATATATATTAAATAAATTTTTTTTATTTAAAAATATAATAAATAAACAATTGTCACGATTAATGTATTATATTAAAAAAAAACTAATTACTTTTTTTTGTTTCAAATAAAAATTATAAATCAAATTTGTTTCAAAAGATTAATTAGAAAATAAAAATTCATTTATAATATAATAAATTCATAAAAATTATTTTTATTTTTTGTTTGTTTCTAAAATTTCTAGAAATATTCACTAAACTCTATAATTAACAAAAATTTGATAATAAAAATGTCAAATTATTTATAATATGTGTAATTTATTTATATTTTTTCTAAATACTTAATATTTAACATTTAGTTAATTAAACTAGAAATTAATAGCTTTAGTTATAATTATATATATATATATATAATATGATTGATTGTCTAATTTATAGTTTACATATAGATATATAAAATATATATATATATATATTAATATAAATGGGAAAATAAATATTAGTATCTTTTTCGTAAATAATTTACTTTTTAAAAAAAAAATATTTATTCTTATAATTATATATTTAAAAAAAAGATATTTTAATAATTGATTAAATTTGTTGTCAATTAGTTATAGTTATAGTTATTTTAATAATTATTAATTAATTAATTAATTAATATAAATAATGTCAAACATAATTGTTAATAAACTATTGCCTGAAAATCAGGTATACAAGTGGTCGGCCTATCATTTATACCGAATCGGCTTAAGTAACCATCGATTAGTAGCCGTCGCCGATGATTGTTGTCCTCAATGTCCTCAACAACAACAACAGAGACTATGTTTTAATCGACCGATAATTATATGCATATGTAATATAATTTACACAATTAAAGAAACAATTTGTTTGTTAAATAATTCAGATAATAAACTATTGGTTGCATTGTTGGGTGATTTTGTCTATATGTGGCAAATGGGAAAATTAATAAGTTTATATCTAATATTATTATCGTTATTTACATTGCTATCGGTTTTAACATATTTTTATAACTATATGTTTGAAATTAAACCAACATTTTTACTTGTATTTGAAATGATGTCCGGTTTGCTGACACCTAGAAGTTTGGGTCTCAACGATCCACTGGACATCCATAAGCTAATCAAATGGATGAGACGGTTATCTAAATTTTTATCAATTAATAATTACTATATATTTCCGATATTATACATAATTATTGGTATAATAGGTTACATAAAACTTAATTGTATTATTATATCCATAGATTATACTATTATTGTGTTTTCGGGTATACTAAATACAATATTTTTATTACTATGTGGCAACTATACTTTGAATATTATATTTTATCAAATATTATATTTTTATATACTATGCCGTTATCTGAAACTTAAACAATTAGAAATATTCAGACAATTAAAACAATTATTGAAAATCAATAATAAAATACATAATAAAACAATTACTACAACTACTACTAAACGTATATTAATTATAATCAAATCTGTGGACAAATTGTTTTCAGAAATTACTGATTATAATCAAACTTATTGGTCAAAAATTTTATTATACATTTGGCTAACATGGGGTACAGCTATTGTCGTAATTTTCTATACAATATTGTTTATATCATTGGATATAGTAATGAAAATAATATTAATTTATGTATTAATTGTTGCAATAATTGGATTTTTATTCACTATATTAACTGCCGCCTCAGTTATGACTCTAAACAATAAGTTATATAATATGTTAAACAGTTATTGTTGTTCAGTGTATTAATTTTTTTACATAATTACTTATTATATTAATTAATTATTATTCAAAAAAATACTTTTTCAAAAAACTTTTGCTATTGTTAAAAAATAATTAAGTTTAACTTAATATTATTAATATGAATTCATAATTTATTTATGTATTGTATATTCAATATAATTATATATTAAAATTTTATTGTTTTAAATATAAATCTATATTTTAGTCTTAAGTAATTGTAGTTAAATAAATAAATATTATTGCTATCAATAGTTTTTATCAAATTTTTTATATATTAAATATAAACTATAAAAAGCAATAAATATTATATATTTGACATTTTTATTATCAAATTTTTGTTAATTATAGCGTTTATAAAATATTTTTTAGAAACTAAAATAAAATAAATATGAGTTTAAAAAAAGTAAATATTAATCGTGACAATTGTTTATTAATTATATTTTTTTTGATGAAAAAATAAATAAATTTATAGTTACCAAATAATATATTATTATTATATGTTTTTTTTTAAAAAAATAGCTTTATAAATAAATGCCTAAATAAACCTAAATAAATATAAATTAGTAAATATATTTATAGATTAAAAAAAAATATATTAATAGGTTTTGAAATAATAAGCATATGATATATCAACAACAAAAAATAATATTTATATTAATGTCAAGTAAATAATTGTATTTTTTAGATTTAAATAAAATAATAAATTTAAAAAAATGTATATTTTATATATTTGATAATTTTGTTGTTGTTTTTTTTATTATTATTATATATAGATAACATTAATAATTTATACACAATCATATAAAACAAATTAATTGCTAAACAATTTACATTTGATTACATAAAAAAAAATATAAAAATTATTTTATTTATAATTAATAATTGACTAAAATTTAATATATTTATTATTATTTAAAATATAAATAATTTAAATAAATTTTAAAATTAATAAAAAACATAGGTATATATATATATAAAATAATATTAAAATTTTATATATTAAATAATTCATTATTATAAGCACAACATATACAGAAAAAAAGCAATTAACAGCTGATTATAATATTATTATATAACAAAAAAATAAAAATATGTTATAATATAGTTAATTATATAATATATATTATTTATAAAAAATAAAATCATATATATATAAATGAAATTTAAATATAATTAATGATTGACTAAAATATAAATATATAATTATTTATAATTTTAAATAATAGTAATAAATTTAATTTTTAAATTAAAATACAATATAATATTATTAATAATAAATACAGTAAATTAAAAATCCATAATAATAATAATAACAATTGTTTAATTAATTATATTTTTGACAAATGAAAAGTTTTAATTATTTTTTTTTGAATTATAATTAATTAATAAAATAATTAAAAATTAATATACAGTACAACAATAACTGTTTAACATATTATACAATCTATTATTTAAACTCATAACTGAAGCGGCAGTTAATATAGTAAATAAAAATCCAAATATGGCTACAATTAATACATAAATTATTATTATTTTCATTACTACTATATCCAATGATATAAATAATATTGTATAGAAAATTATGACAATAGCTGTACCCCATGTTAACCAAATGTATAAAAAAATTTTTGACCAATAAGTTTGATTATAATCAGTAATTTCATCAAACAATCTGTCGATTGATTTGATTATAATTAATAAACGTTTATTATTATTATTATTAATATAAGTAGTAGTAGTAGTAGTAGTGGTTATAGTAGTTGTAGTAATTGTTTTATTATGTATTTTATTATTGGTTTTCAATAATAATAATTGTTTTAATTGTCTGAAAATTTTCAATTGTTTTAGTTTCAGATAACGGCATAGTATATAAAAATATAATATTTGATATAATATAATATTAACAGTATAGGTGCCACATAGTAAAAAAAATATTGTATTAATTATACCCGAAAACACAATCATAGTATAACCAATAGATATACTTATATTATATAGTTTTATGTAACCAATTATACTAACAATTAGGAATAGTATCGGAAATATATAGTAATTATTAATTGATATAAATTTACATAACCTGCGCATCCATTTGATAAGCTTATGGATGTACAGGGGATCGTCGAGACCAACCGACTGGGGTGTACGCAAACCGGACATCATATGAAATACATTCATAAATGTTGGTTTAATATCAAACATATAATTATAAAAATAGGTTAACTCCGATAGCAATGTAAACAGCGATAATAATATTAGAAATAAATTTACTATATTTCCCAATTGCAACATATATATAATATCACCCAACAGTGCAACCAATAATTTATTATTATTATTATTATTATTATCTGAATTATTATACAACAAACAAATTGTGTGTTTAATTGTGAAAATTATATGACAAATACATATAATTATCGGCCGATTAAACCATAGTCTCTGTTGAGGACAACCATCACAACAATCATCTGTGGCTACGACTAATCGATGGTTACTTAAGCCGATTCGGTATAAATGATAGGCCGACCACTTGTATACATGATTTTCAGGCAATAACTTATAAACAATAATGTTTGACATTATTATTATTATTACAGTATATATTATTAAAAATAACTATAAATATAACTATTGACAATATAAGTGACAACAAAATAAAATATTTGCGAAAAAATACTAATATTTATTTTTATAATTTATTTTTCCCCCATTTATATTAATGTCTATTTTTATGTCTATTTCTTTAACTAAAAATATAGACAATCAATCATAAAATAAATTATATATATATATATATAAATATAATAAAAGTCATAAATATTATATCTAAAAATATTTGACATTTTTATTATATAATTCTATTAATTATATCGGTTTTTTAAAAATATTTCTATAAATTTATAATAAAAAAACAAAAGATAATAATAATTTTAATGAGTTTATTATATTATTAATGTATTTGTTTTCTTATTAATTTTTTTTAATTTGAATTATAATTATTATTTGAATCGAAAAAAAGTAATTAATTTTTTTTGTATAATATATATATATACCTTAATCGTGACAATTGTTTATTAATTATATTTATTAAAATAAAATATATTTTATTATTTTATTTCATATGATATATAATAATAATTAATAACAAATAACAAATAGTTAAAATTAAAATACAGTACAACAATAACTGTTTAACATATTATATAATCTATTATTTAAAGTCATAACTGAAGCGGCAGTTAATATAGTAAATAAAAATCCAATTATTACAACAATTAATACATAAATTAATAGTATTTTCATAACTAAATCCAATGATATAAACAATATTGTATAGAAAATTACGACAATAGCTGTACCCCATGTTAGCCAAATATATAACAAAATTTTTGACCAATAAGTTTGATTATAATCATTGATTTCGGCAAACAATTTGTCCACTGATTTGATTATAATTAATATACGTTTATTATTATTATTATTAATAGTTTTTTTACAATTATTATTAGCTTTCATTGTCAATAATAATTGTTTTAATTGTTTGAAAATAACCAATTGTTTTAGTTTCAGATAACGGCATAGTATATAAAAATATAACATTTGATATAATATAATATTAACAGTATAGCTGGCACATAGTAAAAAAATATTGTATTTAATATACCAGAAAACACAATAATAGTTAAACCAATTGATATATTTATAAAATATAGTTTTAAGTAACCTATTATACCAATAATTAAGTCTACTATAGGAAATATATAGATTTTATTAATTGATATAAATTTACATAACCTGCGCATCCATTTGATAAGCTTATGTATGTCCAGTGGATCGTTGAGACCAACCGACTGGGGTATACGCAAACCGGACATCATTTCAAATACCCGTAAAAATGTTGGTTTAATTTCAAACACATAATTATAAATATATGTTAACTCAGATAGCAATGTAAACAGCGATAATAATATTAGAAATAAATTAACTAATTTTCCCATTTGCCACATATAGACAAAATCACCCAACAATGCAACCGATAATAATTTATTATTATTATTATTATTATCTAAATTATTATTAAACAAACAAAATGTGTGTTTACTTATGAAAATTATATGACAAATGCATATAATTATCGGTCGATTAAACCATAGTCTCTGTTGTTGTTGTTGAGGACATTGAGGACAATCATCGGCGACGTCGGCTACGATTAATCGATGGTTACTTAAGCCGATTCGGTATAAATGATAGGCCGACCACTTGTATACCTGATTTTCGGGCAATAATTTATTAACAATAATGTTTGACATTATTATTAGTATTAATTAATTAATAATTATTAAAATAACTATAAGTATAACTAAGTGACCAAAAATTTAATAAATTATTTAAATATCTTTTTTTAAAAAAATATATAATTATGAGAATAAATATTTTTTTCAAAAGTAAATTATTTACAAAAAAAAATACTAATATTTATTTATATAATTTATTTGTCATTTATATATATATATATATATAAATAGTTTTTAATGTCTATTTGTAAACTATAATTTAGACAATCAATCATATAATATATATAACTAAAGCAATTAATTTTTTTTTGTTTAATTAACTTAATGTTAAATATTAAGTATTTTGAATATATATAAATAAATTACATATTATAAGCAATTATAATATATATATATAATTATAAAATCATTTAATTTTTGTCTAATTATAGCGATTAGAAAATATTTTTTATTTTTGGAAATACAAATAAAAAGCAATTTTATTTTGAGTTTAATATATTATAAATGAATTTATGAATATAATATAATATTGTACTTAAAAAATATATAATATTATATTATAGTTAAATCAAAATTTTTTAATTAATCTTCAATTTTTCTAAATAATAAAACACAATAATTAGTTTTCATATATATATATATATATATATATTATATATTTACATTAATCGTGACAATTGTTTATTAATTATATTTTGGCTGAAAAAAATTAAACAAATTTATAATTACCAAATAATATATTTTTTTTATAATTAATGATTTACTAAAATATATTTATTATAATTTATTATCTAAATAATAATAAATAAATTAAATTATTAAAATTAAAATAAACTATACAATGATATAGAAATCATTATTATAAGGAGTATATAATATATATTAATAAATTTAAAGCTTATTATTAGTATGAAAATAAACAAAAAATATATCATAAATATATAATAGAAAATAAATATAAATCATTATTATAAGGATTATATAATTAATTTTACAAAATAAAAAAAATATATTATATTGAATAAACAATACATAAATAATTAAGTATTTTTAAAATTAAAATTAATTAATAAAATAAATAAAAATAGTAAAAAAAATTAATACACTGAACAACAATAACTGTTTAAACTATTATATAATTTATTGTTTAAAGTCATAACTGAGGCGGCAGTTAATATAGTAAATAAAAATCCAATTAATCCAACAATTAATACATAAATTAATAGTATTTTCATTACAATATCTATTGTAATAAACAATATTGTATAGAAAAGTACGACAATAGCTGTACCCCATGTCAGCCAAATGTATAATAAAATTTTTGACCAATAAGTTTGATTATAATCAGTAATTTCTGAAAACAATTTATCAACAGATTTGATTATAATTAATATACGTTTATTAGTATTATTATTAGTTTTATTATGTTTTTTATTATTATTGGTTTTCAATAATAATAATAATTGTTTTAATTGTCTGAAAATAACCAATTGTTTTAGTTTCAGATAACGGCATAGTATATAAAAATATAATATTTGATAAAATACAATATTACATGTATAGTATCCACATAGTAATAAAAATATTGTATTTACTATACCCCAAAACACAATCATAGTATAACCAATATTTATATATAGTTTTAAGTAACCTATTATACCAACAATTAAGTATAATATTGGAAATATATAGTTATTATTAACTGATAGAAATTTGCATAACCTAGTCGTCCATTTGATTAGCTTATGTATCTCCAGGGGATCGTTGAGACCCAAACTCATGGGTGTCCGAAAACCAGACATCATATCAAATACCAGTAGAAATGTTGGTTTAATTTCAAACATATAATTATAGGAATAGGTTAACACCGATATCAATGTAAACAGCGATAATAATATTAGAAATAAATTAATTAAGTTTCCCATTTGCCACATATAGACAAAATCACCCAACAATACAACCAATAGTTTATTATTATCTGAATTATTATTTAACAAACAAATTGTTTGTTTAATTGTGAAAATTATATGACAAATACATATAATTATCGGCCGATTAAACCATAGTCTCTGTTGAGGACAATAATCATCGGCGGCTACTAATCGATGGTTACTTAAGCCGATTCGGTATAAATGATAGGCCGACCACTTGTATACCTGATTTTCGGGCAATAATTTATTAACAATAATGTTTGACATTATTATTATTATTTATAATTAATTAATTAATAATTATTAAAATAACTTTAAGTATAACTAAGTTACAAAAAATTTAGTCATATATATTATTAAAATATTTTTTAAAAAAATATAATTATAATAATAAATTGTTTTTTTAAATATTAAATAAAATATTTACGAAATAATACTAATATTTTTTTAATAATTTATTTTCTATTTATCTTAATATATATATATATCTATTTCTAAACTATAATATAATTTAGACAATCAATCAATAAACTAAAGCTATTAATTTTTTTTAGTTTAATTAAGTATTTAGAAAAAAATAAATAAATTACACATATTATAAATAATTACTTTTTATTTTATATTTATATTATCATGAAATCATTAAATTATATATTTTTTTTGTTAACTTAATCTAATTGCAATACTAATATGCATTTTATTATTATAAATTTATATTAAATATAAAACAAAACAAAAATAATAAATATTATATATTTGACATTTTTATTATCAAATTTTAGTTAATTATAGAGTTTAGAAAATATTTCTAGAAATTTTAGAAACAAACAAAATTAATGTAATTTTCATGAGTTTATTATATTATAAATGAATTTTTATTTCTAATTAATCTTTTGAATCAAATTTGATTTATAATTTTTATTTGAAATAAAAAAAAGTACTTATAATAGTTTTTTATATAATACATTAATCGTGACAATTGTTTATTAATTATATTTATATTTTATTTATAATTATTATATTTCATTGAGCTTTATTTAAGTTCATTAATAGTTTTATAAATAAATACTAAAATGACCTAAATTTTTAAAAATTAAGAAAATAATTATATATATATATATATATATAAAACAATAAATAGATTTAGAAATAAACCATTGGATATAAAAGATAAAAATAATATCTGTCTATAATAAAAATATGTTATGATATTATAAAAAATAAATAAATAATTATTTATTTATTTATTTACAACAATAACTGTTTAACAATTTATATAACTTATTGTTTAGAGTCATAACTGAGGCGGCAGTTAATATAGTAAATAAAAATCCAATTATAGCAACAATTAATACATAAGTTAATAGTAATTTCATTACTATATCTATTGGTATAAACAATATTGTATAGAAAATTGTGACAATAGCTGTACCCCATGTTAGCCAAATGTATAGTAAAATATTTGACCAATAAGTTTGATTATAATCAGTAATTTCAGCAAACAATTTGTCCACAGATTTGATTATAATTAATAAACGTTTATTGTTATTATTAATATTAGTAATAGTAATTGTTTTATTATGTTTATTATTATTATTATTATAGGATTTCATTGTCAATACTAATTGTTTTAATTGTCTGAAAATTTCCAATTGTTTTAGTTTCAGATAACGGCATAGTATATAAAAATATAATATTTGATAAAATACAATATTAATAGTATAGTTACCGCATAGTAATAAAAATATTGTATTTACTATACCCCAAAATACAATAATAGTATAATCTATGTATATATTATTATTATTAAGTTTTATGTAACCTATTATACCAATAATTAAGTATAATATGGGAAATATATAGTAATTATTAATTGATATAAATTTACATAACCTTCGCATCCAGTTGGTGGCAATAACTTATTAACAATAATGTTTGACATTATTATTATTATTAATTAATTAAATAATTATTTAAAATAAATGACAACAAATATTATTAAAATTATAAAAATTACAAAAAAAAATTATAAGAATAAATAGTTTTTTTTCTAAAAATATTTACAAAAAATACTAATAATTATTTTTTATATACCATAAGTCAAATAAAAATTGTCAGTAAATAAATTTAATTTTATTCAATTTAATATTCAAAAATTAAAAATAATTATTTTTTATCACAATTAATTATAAAATAATAAATTAAAATATCACAAAATTAATACTTTGTATGACCCCCCTTAGCCTCAATACAGGCCTCAATCCGACGCGGCATAGATTGGATCAGCGACTCCAGGTAGTCGTGATCCAAATCAACCCAWATTTTGTTGATTGCCGACCGCCARTCGTCGGTGCCGCGGGTTTTAGTGTGGGCCAGCTTTCTTTTGATGTAGGCCCACACGTTTTCAATAGGGTTGAGGTCTGGGCTGTTTGGGGGCCAATCCATCACAGTCAGTTCCTCCTGTTTTGAAAACCAGGCCCGCGTGTATTTGGACACATGTGGAGGCGCGTTATCTTGCTGGAGAACGAAGCCATCGGGATATAGCGCYTCCACCGATGGTAGGACTTCCTCCAATGTGTCCACGTACTCCTCRCTRTCRCACGTGCGGCCAAAAAACTTTAAAMCGGAGGCGCCGCGYTCAGTTATGGCGCCAAATACCATGACTTGTGGGCCGTATTTTGGCATTTGTTTTACCGGCCTCTTCTTATTGCGGCTCCACAGCCGAATGATGTTTGAGAACATCTTTACGGTGCTCTCGTCCGTAAAGGCCACTTTGGTCCAATCGGTGTTTACCCGTTTGTGGTGCAAACACCAATCCAATCGCCGCCTCTTATGCCTCTCTGTGAGCATTGGCCGCTTTTGTGGCAGCTTTTTGCTCCAGAGATTGGCTTTGAGGTAATTGGCGACCGTCTGGTGGCTTACGGCTGTACCACCTCGGGCCTCAACCTCTCTGGCTATTGCCCGAACCCCTAAATGGGGTGTAGACAACACAAGCCCACATATCCGGCGACGATCCTGAGCTGTGAGCTTGTGATGTGCTCCACTTCCAGGGCTTCGGGCAACGCCGCCGGTCTTTTTGAGTCTCTTTTTGGTACGGTATACCGTCCTGAGACTCATACCGGTCCTTCTGGCAATCTCGGTGTCACTCATATCGGTGTATTTGATGAGTGATCCGAGTTCCAATCTTCTGGTTTCTTGCGGTGAAGTTGTGTTGTTGTTGTTGGGCCGTAGCGGCGGTCGATTAGGCTGTGGGACCATTTTAACTAATTGTGTTTATATTATAAACATCAATCAGTTTATTGAGTACATTAAATACACGTGTTTGTTGTTATTGGCCGTTAATCGGCTATATTTAGTAAGTGACACCTACTGACAATTTTTATTTGACTTATGGGGTATCTATTTGTAAACTATAATTTAGACAATCAATCAATAAACTAAAGCTATTAATGTTTTTTATTTTTTATAATATTTAGAAAAAAAATAAATAATTATTGTTTATTATATATTTATTATCATTAAATTATACATAATTATAGTATTACTATATAATAAAATATATTTGAAATTTTTATTTATCAACTTAATGTAATTTTCAATATTAATATATTATATATTTTATTATTATTAGTTTATATTAAATATAAAATATAAAAAAAGTAATAAATATTATATATTTGACATTTTTATTATACAATTTTTTTTGTTAATTATAGCGTTTAGTGAATATTTCTAGAATGTTTAGAAACAAACAAAAATAAAAATAATTTTCATTAGTTTAATATATTATAAATGAATTTTTATTTTCTAATTAATCTATTGAATCAAATTTGATTTATAATTTTTATTTGAAATAAAAAATTATTTTTTTTTTATATATATTTAGGTTATTTTAGCAATTTATTTATAAAACTATTTATGTATAAAACTTAATGTATATTTTGTAATTTGCTATTTTTTCAGCCATAATATAATTAATATACATTAATGTCATGATTAATGTAAATCATATAAATAAAAACTAATTACTTAAATAAAAATTATAATTTAAAAATTAATTAGAAAATTAAAAATCCATTTATAATATAATAAACTCAGAAAAAAAATATAATTTATCAAACTTAATGTAAATTATTTAATGTTATTAATGTTTTTTTTTCGGGCCAAAATATAATTAATATACAATTATCACGATTAATGTAAATATTATAAATAAAATCTAATTTCATTTTGATTTAAATAAAAATTATAATTTAATCTAATTTAATGATTAATTGAGAAAATAAATCCATTAATAATATAATAAACTCTAAAAATATATAATAAATTATTATTTTGTTTGTTTATAAATTTCTATAGAGATTTTCTAAACGCTATAATTGTAATAAAATTGTATAATAAAAATGTCAAATATTTTATATTTATTACTTTTATTTATTTTTATATAAATATATTTAATATAATCTTATAATAATATTAAAAATTTTTAATAGTATTACAATTAGATTATACTGAACAATATACTATAATTAGATATAATTAATTGCTTTTAAAATAAATATATAATAAACAGTAATTAATTATAATATGTTTAATATATTTATTTATTTCTAATAATACTTAATATTCAGCAATAATTAAACTAGAAATTAATAGCTTTAGTTATATATATATATAAATTATATGATTGATTGTCTAAATTATAGTTATAAAATAAATATAAAAAATAAAAACATTAATATAAATGGCAAATAAATTATAAAATAAATAAATATTAGTATTTTAAAAAAATATTTATTCTTATAATTATATGTTTTTTTAAAAAAAAATATTTAAATAATTTAATAATAATAATGTCAAACATTATTGTTAATAAACTATTGCCTGAAAATCAGGTATACAAGTGGTCGGCCTATCATTTATACCGAATCGGCTTAAGTAACCATCGATTAGTAGCCGATGATTATTGTGATGGTTGTCCTCAACAACAACAACAGAGACTATGGTTTAATCGACCGATAATTATATGCATTTGTCATATAATTTCCATAATTAAAGAAACAGTTTGTTTGTTGAATAATAATTCAGATAATAATAATAATAATAATACAGTATTATTGGTTGCATTGTTGGGTGATTTTGTCTATATGTGGCAAATGGGAAAATTAATTAATTTATTTCTAATACTATTATCGCTGTTTATATTATTATCGGTGTTAACTTATTATTATAACTATATACTAGAAATTAAACCAACATTTTTACGGGTATTTGAAATGATGTCCGGTTTGCTGACACCCATGAGTTTGGGTCTAAACGATCCTCAGGACATACATAAGCTAATCAAATGGATGCGTCGGTTATGCAAATTTCTATCAATTAATAATACCTATATATTTCCGATAGTTTTCTTAATTATTGGTATAATAGGTTACTTAAAACTATTTATAAATATACACATTAGTTATACTGTTATTATGTTTTGCGGTATAATAAATACAATATTTTATATACTATGTGGCAGTTATATTGTTAATATTATATTTTATCAAATATTATATTTTTATATACTATGCCGTTATCTGAAACTAAAACAATTGGTTATTTTCAGACAATTAAAACAATTATTATTACTTAAAATCAATAATAAAAAACATAATAAAACAATTACTACAATCACTACTACTACTACTACTAATAAACGTATATTAATTATAATCAAATCTGTGGACAAATTGTTTGCCGAAATCAACGATTATAATCAAACTTATTGGTCAAAAATTTTACTATACATTTGGTTAACATGGGGTACAGCTATTGTCATAATTTTCTATACAATATTGTTTATATCAATGGATATATTAATGAAATTAATATTAATTTATGTATTAATTGTTGCTATAATTGGATTTTTATTTACTATATTTACTGCCGCCTCAGTTATGTCTTTAAACAATAAGTTATATAAATTCTTAAACAGTTATTGTTGTAAATAAATAATTATATATATATATATATATTTAGGATATTTTAGTATCTATTTATAAAACAATTAATGAAAACTTAATGTATATAATAAATTTGAATTATTATTACAAAATATAATTGTCACACATAAAAATTGTAAACAAATTTCAATAAAATAATAATGATTTTTTTATATTTATAATTAATAAACAATTGTCACGATTAATGTATATATATATAATATTAATAACTTTTTTTTTTTGATTCAAATAATAGTTAATAAATCAAATCAAAAAAGCTTAAATGAGAAAATATATTTATTTATAATATAATAAACTCATAAACAATTTTTTTATTTTATTTTGTTTATAAAATTTCTAAAAATATTTTCAAAACAGCTATAATTAAGAAAATTGTAATAATAATAATAATAAATGTATATTAGTATTGCAATTAGTTTAAGTTAACTAAAAAAATATATAATCAAATATTAAATAATTAGTTTTCTTTAAAATATAATATACATTAAGTTTTAATTAATAGTTTTATAAATAAAATCTAAAATAACCTAAATATATAAAAAATTAATAAAATTATACTAAATCTAATGATATAAACAATATTGTATATAAAATTACTATAATAGCTGTACCCCATGTTAGCCAAATATATAACAAAATTTTTGACCAATAAATTTGATTATAATTAATATACGTTTATTATTAGTAGTAGTAGTTGTTGTAGTAATAGTAGTTTTATTATGTTTTTTATTATTGTTATTCAATGATAATAATTGTTTTAATAATCTGAAAATAACCAATTGTTTTAGTTTCAGATAACTGCATAGTATATAAAAAATATTAGATTATAATAATAACTTAAGTTTTTTATGACAAAAAAATTTTTTTTTTAAATATTTTATTTAATTCTAACTATTATTATAGATTTATGTTTATTTATTTATTTATTATAATTTGTCTACAATTCTATAGGCTAGCAACTGTGATATATGTTATCTTGATTAAAAAATTACACATGATAATTTTTACAACAAGCTCATGATTATTTTTTTTAATTAAATTTAAATTTTATTAATTTTTTTTTTTGTAATATTTAAAATACAAATAATAATAAAAAATAATAATAATATATATATATATAAACATATATACTACAGAAATTAATTTTTAAACATTATTTTATTATTTTGAATCATATGATCATTTTTTTTAATCATGAATCATTTGAAAGACATCGTATAAATCCATCGCTATTAGGTTTACATTCTTGATCTTCAGTGCAGCAAAAATTGTGGTTACAGGCTTTCTCGTTAGCTGCGCATACTGAATAATAAATTTAAAAAGAAAATTTAAAGTTTTTTTAAAAAAAAAATCAATTAATTAATCATATCAAAAAAATAATACCATGACATTCTGATAGAATTTTATTATTAGCATCGCGTTCTTGTTTACAGATTCCTTCGCCATCACAACAAAGATCAGCGCAATGAAAACCAAATTTAGAACATACTATGATAATTAATAATAATTAATAATTAATTAATTATTAATTAATAATTATTACTATTAATTATTAATTATTAATTATTAATTATTAATCATTAATTATTAATTATTAATTATTAATTATTAATTATTAATTATTAATTATTAATTATTAATTATTAATTATTAATTATTAATTATTAATTATTAATTATTAATTATAGTTTTCAACATCATACAATCATCATTTCCATAAACAATTCCAATAGTTAGAAATACAAACAATAAGATTAATTTAGATAACATAATTAAATAAAATATATTTTCTAATATTTTTTGAAATTATTAGTTTCTCAACATATAGCCAACTAATTGAATAAAATACAAAAATTATTTTATTTTAAAAAATGGAGTTTTTAGTTTACCAATATTACTGCCATAGTATCAAATAATTTAAAATAGTTTAAATATTCAGAGAGTCTTAAACAGCGGCGGCGGCGGCGATGAATAGCGACGATGCTATTAATTACATTCAATCTGGTCAACAATACGTTAAATTAAAAAAGTCACCAATGACAATGTTGTAGATTGATTTTAAACTAGATAAAAAATTTTAATTGTTCATTTTTTTAATTAATTGTATAATTGACCAGATAATTGTAATTAATAGCATCGCTGCTATCATTGCCGCCGCCGCAGCCGCTGTTTAAGACTTAAATATTTTTTTTTTAAATAATCACAGATTGCACTAGAAATACACGTATACACTAACACTTATTTTTTATTTATTAGTTTTTTTTATTAAGAAAGTAAATTAATAATAAAAAATATAAATATTTATATATATATATATACTGATAATTTAGTTTAAATATCTGTATTTTAATGTCTTGTAATTAATTATTACTTTAGATATTTTTTTTAAAAAAACTTAAAAAATTAGGTATATTTTTATATATTTTTTCTATAGATATAATTAAAAGTATATATAAATATAAAATTATTAAAAAATAAAATAAATTATTGGTAATAAAATCAATTATAAATTTAAACTTTAAAACAATACAATTTAACAACAACACCGAAAAATCTATTATATTAAATAAATATAAATAATTAATAAAAAAAATAATATAATGAACAACAATAACTGTTATTAATTTCTAGTTTTAATTAACTAAACGTTAAATATTAAGTATTTAGAAAAAAATAAAAATAAATTACACATATCATAAATATTTATTATTTATTATAATATATTTATATATTTATTGTATATTATAAAATATATTTGAAATTTTTTTATTTTGCAATACAATACAATACATTTTATTATTATAAGTTAATATTATATATATATATATATACTAAAAGTCATAAATATTATATATTTGACATTTTTATTATCAAATTTTTGTGAATTATAACGTTTAGTGAATATTTTTAGAAATTTTAGAAACAAACAAAATTATAAATAATTTTCATGAGTTTATTATATTATTAATGGATTTTATATATTAATGGATTAGTTTTTTATATAATATATATATATATATATATATTAATCGTAACAATTGTTTATTAATTATATCTATAAATATTATTTATATATTATGTTTATTTATAAATAAATTAAATATTTGTAATAATCGTTTTAATTTAATAATATCAGTATATTATAGAAATATGTTATGATATTATAAAAATATATTATTATATTAGAAAAAAATAGAATAATTATTTATTTATTTACAACAATAACTGTTTAACAATTTATATAACTTATTGTTTAGAGTCATAACTGAAGCGGCAGTTAATATAGTAAATAAAAATCCAATTATTGCGACAATTAATACATAAATTAATAATATTTTCAATATAATATCCAATGATATAAACAATATTGTATAGAAAATTATGACAATAGCTGTACCCCATGTTAGCCAAATATATAATAAAATTTTTGACCAATAAGTTTGATTATAATCAGTAATTTCTGAAAACAATTTGTCAACAGATTTGATTATAATTAATATAAGTTTATTAGTAGTAGTAGTTGTTGTAGTAATAGTAGTTTTATTATGTTTTTTATTATTGTTATTCAATGATAATAATTGTTTTAATAATTTTTAAAATAAGTTTAATATAACTATACGTATAACTAAATGACAACAAATTTAAACAAAAAGATATTATTAAAATATTTATGAAAATAATACTAATAGTTATTTTTATAATTTATTTGCTTATTTATATTAATATATACAGTTTACATAAACATTTTATATATATATATTTATTTTAACTATATCTAAAGTTATATTTAAGTAATGGTTTAATTAAGTAATTATTAAAATAAATAAATAACCGTTTATAATATATTTAGTATCATTAAAATCATTAAATTATTACAGTTTAAAAATTATATATATTTGATTATATTTATTTGTTAACTTTATCAAATTGCAATACTAATATATATATATATATATATATTTATTATTATAAGTTTATATTAAATAAAAAAATATAAACAATAATAAATATTATATATTTGACATTTATATTATACAATTTTTAGATAATTATAGCTTTTTGAAAATATTTTTAGAAATTTTATAAACAAAATAAAATAAAAATAGTTTTTTTTATGAGTTTATTATATTATAAATGGATTTATTTTCTCAATTAATCTTTTTTAATTTGAATTATAATTATTATTTGAATCAAAAAAAGTTATTAATTAGTTTTTTTGTATAATATATATACATTAATCGTGACAATTGTTTATTAATTATATTTATAAAAAAAGTTTCATTATTATTATTATATTGAAACTATAAACTTTGAAATTATAAGTTTAAAACAATTAAATTTACAATTTAACAACAACAAAATCTATTATATTAAATAAATTTTTTAACTATAAATATTTTTTTAAAAAAGTAAATTTATATTTTATAATAAATAATTAGTTAAAATTAATATAGTGTACAACAATAACTGTTTAACATATTATATAATTTATTATTTAAAGTCATAACTGAAGCGGCAGTTAATATAGTAAATAAAAATCCAATTATTGCAACAATTAATACATAAGTTAATAGTATTTTCATTACAATATCTATTGGTATAAACAATATTGTATAGAAAATTATGACAATAGCTGTACCCCATGTTAGCCAAACGTATAATAAAATTTTTGACCAATAAGTTTGATTATAATCAGTAATTTCGGCAAACAATTTGTCCAAAGATTTGATTATAATTAATAACCGTTTATTAGTAGTAGTAGTTGTTGTAGTAATTGTTTTATTATGTTTTTTATTATTGGTTTTTAATAATAATAATTGTTTTAATTGTCTGAAAATTTCCAATTGTTTTAGTTTCAGATAACGGCATAGTATATAAAAATATAATATTTGATAAAATATAATATTAGCAACATAGTTTAAACTTATTGTTTAGAGTCATAACTGAGGCGGCAGTTAATATAGTAAATAAAAATCCAATTATAGCGACAATTAATACATAAATTAATAATATTTTCAATATAATATCCAATGATATAAACAATATTGTATAGAAAATTATGACAATAGCTGTACCCCATGTCAGCCAAATGTATAATAAAATTTTTGACCAATAAGTTTGATTATAATCAGTAATTTCATCAAACAATTTGTCCACAGATTTAATTATAATTAATAAACGTTTATTATTATTATTATTATTATTATTTGATTTCATTGTCAATAATAATAATTGATTTAATTGTCTGAAAATTTCCAATTGTTTTAATTTTAGATAACGGCATAGTATATAAAAATATAATATTTGATAAAATATAATATTAGCAATATAAATGCCACATAGTGTATAAAATGTTGTATTGATTATACCCCAAAACACAATAATAGTATAACTAATGTTGAAATTAATATATAGTTTTAAGTAACCTATTGTACCAATAGTTAAGTATAATATAGGAAATATATAGGTATTATTAATTGATAGAAATTTGCATAACCTGAGCATACATTTGATTAGCTTATGGATGTCCAGGGGATCGTTGAGACCTAAACTCATGGGTGTACGCAAACCGGACATCGTATCAAATACACCCATAAATGTTGGTCTAATATTATGAATATAGTTATAATAATAGGTTAACTCAGATAGCAATGTAAACAGAGATAATAATATTAGAAATAAATTTACTATATTTCCCATTTGCCACATATAAACAATATCACCCAACAGTGCAACCAATAATTTATTATTATTATTATTATTATTATTATTATTATCTGAATTATTATTCAACAAACAAATAATGTGTTGAATTGTGTAAATTATATGACAAATACATATAATTATCGGTCGATTAAACCATAGTCTCTTAGGTTGTTGTTGTTGAGGACAACCATCGGCAACGGCTACGACTAATCGATGGTTACTTAAGCCGATTCGGTATAAATGATAGGCCGACCACTTGTATACTAGATTTGGTGGCAATAATTTATTAACCAATATGTTTGACATTATTATTATTATTAATAATTATTATTCAAATAACTATAAGAATAACTATAAGTGAAAAAAAATTATAATTATATGAATAAATAGTTTTAAAAAAAATTTTAAGTAAAATATTTACTAAAAAATACTAAATTATTATTTTTATTATTTTTATTATTTTTATTATTATTATTATTATTATTTTTATTTTTATTATTATTATTATTATTATTATTATTTTTATTATTATTTGTATTATTATTATTAAATTATTTAAATATCTTATTTTTTAAATGATAATTATAAGAACAAATAGTTTTTAAAAAATACTAATATTTATTTTTATAAGTTATTTGTCATTTATATTAATATATATATATATATATATATATATATATATTATTTCTATTTTTATGCAATAATTTTTATAACAATCAATCATATATTATATTAAACTAAAGCTATTAATTTCTATATTAATAAATGATAATTATTTAGAAAAAATAAATAATAGTATAATTAATTACTGTTTATTATAAAATCATTAATTTATATCTAATTATAATCTATAATATAATTGATTTTTTTTGTTAACTTAATTATAGTTACAATACTAATAGGCATTTTTATTATTATTATAAGTTTATATAAAAATAACAAAAAGTAATTAGTATTATATGTTTGACATTTTTATTAAACAATTTTCTTAATAATAACTTTTATAGAAAATATTTCTAGAAATTTATTGACAAATAAAATAAAAATAATTTTATGATTTATTATATTATAAATGAATTTTTATTTTCTAATTAATCTTTTGAATCAAATTTGATTTATAATTTTTATTTCAATCAAAAAAAGTAATTAGTTTTTATTTATAATATTTACATTAGTCGTGACAATTGTATTGTATATTAATTATATTTTTGGCAGAAAAAAATAAATTACAAAATATACATTAAGTTTGATAAATATATTTTTTTTATAAATAAATGCTAAAATAACCTAAATATATATTTATTTAAATAATAATAATAATTATTATTAAAACTAGTATCTATAAACTACATTATTATATTGATAGTAATATAATAATTACTAATATATTAGTAATAAATTATATATTAGTGTATTGTATGTATAAATAATTATATATATATATATAACAATATAAGCATAGGTTAGTTAACTGATTATTATTATTAAATAACAAATAATTAATAAATTTAAAAAATACATTAAAATAATTTTTAAAAAAAAAATATTTTTTTAATAATTTACAATATAATTAAAAAAAATAATTTATATAATCTACTAATAATAGTTGTTAGTGAGGCGGCAGTAAATATAGTAAATAAAAATAATATAATCAATACAATCATAGCATATATGCAGACAATTATGGCAAACATATTCATGTTTTGGATAAACACTATACTATATAATAGTATAACAATAGTCGTACCAAATGTTAGCCAAACGTATAGTAAAAACTTTGACCAATACGTATGGTTATAGTCGTCGATATCGGCAAACAATTTGTCCAATGATTTCATGTATAGTATAATACGTTTTGTATTATTATTATTATTATTATTATTATAATGTTTAGTAACGATTTTCAATAGTTGTCGATAGCTATTTAACTGCCGGAGCTTTATATAGCGGCACAGTATATAATAGTAGATAAACTGATAGCCAATAATATTAACTATATAATTGGCCCATAAAACTAACAACACGGTATTAGGTAAACCTAATACTAGGGCATAGCCAAGGGGTATATTTAGTAGATAGCCTACCATTAGTATAGGTATACAAACCACTGGTACAATATATTTACGATGAAAATCAATTACTTGGGATAACCAACGCAAACGATTGATTAGCTTCTGGATCTCCTCGGGATCGGTTAGACCTACCGATAGGGGTGTCCATTGAATACCGGCAATCATTTGAAATACCCGTAAAAATCCGTTGTCGGGTTTAATATCCAGCATATAATTGTAAACATAGGTCAATGCGGACAGTATTACCAGTACTGTCAACAATGATTCACCGATAGCTATCATATTACCGGTTTTCAAATAGTATGTCCACTCACCTAACAGTGCAATCAGTAGCCAATTGTTTGGATCATTGGTTGTGATAAACAATAAACATATTAGTCGTTCAATTAGAAAAACTACGGAAACAATTAGTATAATTACGGGTCGATTAAACCATAGTCTCTGTTGAGGACAATCATCGGTGGCTACTAATCGATGGTTACTTAAGCCGATTCGGTATAAATGATAGGCCGACCATTTGTAGGCCATATTTTCAGGCAATAATTTTTTAGCTGAAAAATCAGTCATATTTTTTTGTTTGTTTGTTTATTATATATATATATATATATTTAAATAAATATATATTTATATTATTTAAGTTTTTAATTTATACACACATGAAAAAAACAAGGAAACGGTATATAATTTTTTTGTTTAGTTTTTAGTTTAAATTTTTATATCAATTGTATATAAGATTATATAAGTACAATTTTTTTTGTTTAGTTAGCATAATAGTAATGAAAAACATTTATGATTATAATAATGATAGTTATTTATAAAAAAAATAAATTACTAAATTTTTTATTTATTTTTTATATAAAAAATATAATTTGATTTTTTGATTAATATACATTAAATGTCTAAATTTAATACGTTTTGCTAATAAATCATAATTATTATTATATTATTTGTATTAAACATTTATATTGTCTAGAAAAATAAAATATAAATTTATTTTAAGCAAAAATAATTAATATTAAAATTTTAGTTTATTTGACAATTAATGATAATTAATCTAATAATTTCCTTATTATTATTATTTGTTTTAAAAATACAAATTTGAAAGCTATTTATTATACAATAGAGTAGTTATTAATAATATATTAATACAATACTTATAATTATTATCTTATCTTATTATTTTTTAAATTATTTTTTGTAATATTAATACAATTATATTCTTGAAAATCCAGGCATTAAAAAAATTAAATTTATTAATATTTATGTAAACTTTTTACTATTAAATTATTCAACTATTTTTAGAAATAAATTTAAAAATATTTAATCTAGATAAATAATAATAACATATTAGATTAAAACTAAAAAAAATATTATTAGTTAACTTAAATAATATTATATAATAATTTCAACGATTTATTACATACAGTGTTAACCGATGCGGCAGTAAATATAGTAAATAAAAATACAATTAAACATATAATTAATGAATAGATTAATATAATTTTGGGTAAAATATTCATTGAAACAAATATTAGACTAAATAAACCCAAAACAATAGTCGTACCAAATATTTGCCAAATATTTAGTAAAAATTTTGACCAATAAGTGTGGTTATAGTCCGAGATATCGGCAAACAATTTGTCCATTGATTTCAATAGATTAACAATACGTTTATTGATTGAAACTATTTTTTTACGTTTACTAGTTTTCAGTGTTAGTATTAATTGCCGATAAATTTTCAAATGCCTAAGCTTTAGATAGCGGCACAGTATGTAAAAGTAGACTATTTGATAGGTTAGGCTATTCAGGATATACCAGCATACCAATGTTATTAATATGGCATTGGGTATACCAAATAGGATAGTATAGATTATGGGTATATTATTTAATAAATAGCCTAGTATAATTAACATAGGCATTAGTATGGTTTGTATGTATTTATGATTGAAATTATTTACTAAACATAACCAACGCATACGTTTGATAAGCTTATGGATCTCCTGGCGGTCGGTTAGACCAACCGACAGGGGTGTACGTAAACCGGACATCATTTCAAATACCCGTAAAAATTCGGGTTTTATATCCATTAGATAGTTATAGATATATATTAGCTCCGATAGTATAGTCATTATGGTTAACAATATTTCGCAATAGTCCAGTATATTACCGGCCCTCCAAAAGTATGACCACTGACCTAACAGTGCAAATAGTAGCCAATTATTATCCTGATTGATGTTAAAACAAATTATACGTTCAATAATAAATACTAAACAAACAATGATTATAATTATCGGTCGATTAAACCATAGTCTCTGAGGATAACCATCACAATCATCGGTGGCTACCAATCGATGGTTACTTAAGCCGATTCGGTATAAATGATAGGCCGACCACTTGTATACCTGATTTTCAGGTAATATTTTATTTGCAGAAAAATTTATCATATTTTTTGTTTGTTTTTTTAATTTCATAATTTCTACACAAAAAAGTAAGTTTAATTTTTTTTTATTATATTAATATTGTATATGAAATTATAAGTATATATATATATATATATATATATATATATATATATATAAATTTTTAGTTACCATAGTAGCATTATAAGATATTTATTAAAAATTAATAGTTAAACCAGTTGAGAATGCTAGAAAGCATTTCCACACGAATTCCTAATCATAATTAAAAATTAAATTCAGTATGATAAAATAAAATCAACTATAGCTATGTAGGGTATCAAACGATTTAGTATGACAAAATAAACAACTATAGTCATGTGGGGTATCAAATGATTCAGTATTACAAAATAAACTACTATTTTCCTAAAAAATAAACTTAAAAACGAAAAAAATAAAAAATCAATATTCAAAAAAATTCAAAAAAAAAATTCAAAAAAAAATTCAAAATTTTTTTAATTAATTTTTGGACACCATTTTCTTCAATTTCCTAAAAAATAAAACTTAAAAACGAAAAAAAAAATTAAAAAAAAATTTTATAAAAAATTTTGACACTATTTTCTTTATATTCCTGATAAAATAAACTTTAAAAAAAATTTAAAAAAAAACAAAAAAATTTTTTTTTATTAATTATTGGACTCCATTTTGTTTTTTTTGCTTAAAAATAAACTTAAAAAATAATAAAAATAAATAAAAATAAAAAAAACACAAAAAAAATCGTAGCTGAGCCTGGATTCGAACCTATGTCCTCGTGGGACAGACAGACCGACAGACCGACAGACCGACAGACCGACAGACCGACTTATAGAATGCATATACGGATTCCTTTCAGGAATTCGTGAAAATTTATTTATTTTATATAAAATATATTTAGTTTACATGTTTATATACAATTAATATAATAAATAAATTATTAGTATTATTATTATTATCAATAAATTATATCTTAATTAAACATTTATATTGTATAGCATATACTAATAGCTAAAAATATTATGAAAATAATAAAAACAAATAATAACCATTAATAATGTTTAAAATTGAGTTAGTTTAATAAAAAATAAAATATAAAAAAGACTTAATGATTAACTAAAAAAATATGATTAATAATTTTTTAATTGTTTTGTTATTTATTATTAAATATGCAATTTGTTAAAAATAATTAAATTTAGCTTATTTGACAATTAACGATAATTAATCAAATTAGTTATTTATATTATTGTTATTTGTTTTATAAATATCATATAAATATTAGTTGAAAATAAAAATTAAATTCATATTATTATTATTATTATTATTAAAGTATATATTATTGACTAATACTTTAATTAGATATTTATATTTTATTTATATTTAAAAGTATATTCAAAATTAAATTTTTTGATATTTAAAAAATATATTAAAAATATTTGATACAATAATAATTAAATAAGTAATTAACTCAAATATATAATTGTATATTAATTTTTAACAATTTATTGCTGTAGTACTGTTATACAGTTAGTATAGTAAATAAAAATTTAATTAAAAACATTAAATTAAAGATTAAAGTTAGTTAAAATTTGTGGTAAAAATATTCAATGAAACAAATAATAAACTATTTTTAAAAAAAAATCACAAAACAATAGTTCTTATTAAATGTTAGCCATATGTATAGTAAAAAAATTATATAAATTAAATATAACTTTTAAATAATATTATAAAATAATTTTGAAAATTTTTGACAAATAGTGTTAACCGATGCGGCAATAAATATAAGAAATAAAAATACAATCAAATATATCAATAAAGCATAGGTTAGTAGTATTTGGGGTAAAATATTCATTGAAACAAATAGTAGACTAAATAAACACAAAACAATAGTCGCACCAAATATTAGCCAAATATATAGGAAAAACTTTGACCAATACGTGTGGTTATAGTCCGAGATATCGACAAACAATTTGTCCAATGATTTCATTAGATAAACAATACGTTTATCGATTGAAATTATTATTTGACAACGTTTAGTATTAAGTGTTAATAATTGTCTATAAATGGTAAACTGCCGGAGCTTTAAATACCGGCACAGTATGTAAAAGTAGACCAATTGATAGGTTAAACTATCTAGGACATACCAGCATACTAATGTAAGTAATAGTGCATTGGGTAAACCCAATAGGATAGTATAGACTTTGATTATATTTTATTATTATTACTAACTAATTATACGATATTAATATATTTTATAATTATACTGTGATTTTGTATTTCAGTATTATATCATAATACTCTAATTTTTATATTACTTTATAATTATACGTTTATATTATACTTAGATTTATTATTACTATAGGTTTAATTATAATATTATAATAATTAAAGGTAAACATTAAATGAGAACAAATAAAACGTTTATGCAAATTAAAAAAAAACAAACCTAACCTAACCTAACCTAACCTAACCTAACCTAACCTAACCAAACCTAACCTAACCTAACCTAACCTAACCTAACCTAACCTAACCTAACCTAACCTAACCTAACCTAACCTAACCTAACCTAACCTAACCTAACCTAACCTAACCTAACCTAACCTAACCTAACCTAACCTAACCTAACCTAACCTAACCTATCCTAACCTAACCTAACCTAACCTAACCTAACCTAACCTAACCTAACCTAACCTAACCTAACCTAACCTAACCTAACCTAACCTAACCTAACCTAACCTAACCTAACCTAACCTAACCTAACCTAACCTAACCTAACCTAACCTAACCTAACCTAACCTAACCTAACCTAACCTAACCTAACCTAACCTAACCTAACCTAACCTAACCTAACCTAACCTAACCTAACCTAACCTAACCTAACCTAACCTAACCTAACCTAACCTAACCTAACCTAACCTAACCTAACCTAACCTAACCTAACCTAACCTAACCTAACCTAACCTAACCTAACCTAACCTAACCTAACCTAACCTAACCTAACCTAACCTAACCTAACCTAACCTAACCTAACCTAACCTAACCTAACCTAACCTAACCTAACCTAACCTAACCAAACCTAACCTAACCTAACCTAACCTAACCTAACCTAACCTAACCTGCTTATATAAATAATATAAAATAATATAAAAATATATAATTATTATTTGAAATCTAATTCTAATTTTAGATTATTTTACAATTAACTTATAATTAATTAATTAACTAAATTACAAAATATTTAAATAATTAAATGCTATTTTCTAGTAAATATTAATTAATAAAACAGTTTTATTAAGTTTTTATTAAAGTCTAAAATAGAAACAAAAAAATAATTTTGATATAATACTATTTTATTTTATTATTTTAATAACAAATTACAGTTAACTATATTTTTACAGTTAAAGTATATAATAATTTCAACAATTTATTAGGCAATTGGTTAACTGATGCAGCAGTAAATATAATAAATAAAAACGTAATCAACAATAAACATATACCGTATATTAATACTAATTTCGGAAATAAATCCATTGAAACAAATAATATACTAAACAATAGGACAACAATAGCTGTACCAAAATTTAGCCAAATATTTAGCAAAAATTTTGACCAATAAGTCCGGTTATAATCCGAGATATCGGCAAACAATTTGTCCAATAATTTTATTAAATTATTGATACGTTTATTAGTATTATTATTATTATTATTAGTTTTAGACAATAGTTGTTTTAATAATTGTTTGTATAGTTTAAACTGTCGGTGCTTTAAATACCGGCACAGTATATAAAAATAGATCAATTGAAACAATACTATATTTAGTAGATATACTGACCATAGGGTTGTTAGTATAGTATTGGGTACGCCTATTAGTAGGACATATAGTAAATTAGGCATGCTAATTAGATAGCCTACAAATAGGAACGGTATGGAAAATATTAATAGTATCATGGTTATTTGATACATGAGAAAATTAGATAACCAACGCATACGATTGCTAAGCTTATGGATCTCCAGGGGGTCGGTTAGGCCTACACTCAGGGGTGTCCGTCCCGGCAAACCGGACATCATTTCAAATACCCGCAGAAATTTGGGTTCAATACCCGACATAAAGTTTGAAAAATAGATAATCACTGATACTATTTGTATCTGAGACATAAATATGACAAATAAATGCATAAATTTACTTAATTGCCATAAATATATCCAATCGCCTAACAGTGCAAACATTAGCCAATTATCTACCGAAGCATTTGCATTGATAAACATACAGATGATGTGTTCAATCAAATAAATTATTGAAACAATTAGTATAATAATCGGTCGATTAAACCATAGTCTCTGTTGAGGACAACCACACCAACCGTCGGCTCCGACTAATCGATGGTTACTTAAGCCGATTCGGTATAAATGATAGGCCGACCACTTGTATACCATATTTTCTGGTAATATCTTGTTTGGCGAAAAATTAGACATTTTTTTAGTAAAATAAACAAAAAAATATATATAATTTTTTTTTTAAATAATAAAAAACTAATAAAACTTATTTTAAACGAAACTTAAATGATAAACAAAATAATAATTATATTAAATTATTATTTCTAATATAATTGTATATAAAATTATTGTGTAATATATTTTTTTTGTAAACTAAATTTATTTGTTTATTAATCTTAACAAAATATACTGTATATTACTTATAAGTTAATGTATAATATATTATTAAAGTAAATAATTATTTTTTTAAGTACAAATAATTTATTTGTAATTTAAATTTCTAAGTATAATAATATTATTGTTATTATTATTTATATATTTTTTTAAATGATAATTAACTTTTCTATAAATTATTACAAATACGGTATATATACTTAAAATAAATGATTTTATTTTGTAAGTAAATTATAGATAAGTAATCATAAAATTAATAATTAGTTTTATATCTATTTATTAAAAATAATCTAATATTGTATATACAGTATAAAAATCCAATTAAAATAATAATTATTATAATAAAAATATATTTTATAGTATATATATATATATTAAAATTTAAGTTTATTATTATATTATAATCATATTTATTTATAGTGTAATGTCTAACTATTTTGTGCTAAATTTTTTAGATAGCATTTTATTATATTAATTGCTAAAAAAAATTAAGTAACAATAATAATTTAGTATTTTTAAAAAATTAATAATATAACTTTAATTACAAATTATAATTTGTTTTTATTATTATTATTATTATTTTTTATAAATTCTAAAAATAATTTTTATTATACTTGAAATTTTATATTTAGTATTATTTTGTACTTACTATAGTAGTACTACTAACCAAAAAAATTTTTTTATTACTTATTTAATTTAGTTTATAACAAAACAATTTTTTGAACTAATTTACTAAAAAAAATGTCTGATTTTTCGGCAAACAAGTTATTGCCACCAAATCAGGTATACAAGTGGTCGGCCTATCATTTATACCGAATCGGCTTAAGTAACCATCGATTAGTAGCCGCAGTCGCCGATGATTGTTGTCCTCAACAGAGACTATGGTTTAATCGACCCATAATTATAACAATTGTTTCAATGATTTTCATTGTTGAACATCTAATCTGTTTGTTATTTATCGATACAAACAATTGGCAAATGTTTGCATTGTTAGGCAATTGGGAACACTTTTGGCAAATTAATATACTATTAATTATTTGCTTTTTATTGTTAACATTGTTAACAATGTTATCGGTTTTAACCTATTTTTCTAACTATATGTCTGGTATTGAACCCAAATTTTTACGGGTATTTGAAATGATGTCCGGCCTGCGTACACCCTTATCGGTTGGTCTAACCGACAGCCAGGAGATCCTGAAGCTAATCAATTGGATGCGTTGGCTATGTATGTATTGTCAGTTATTTACCGATTATATGGTACCCATACTAATCATACTAATAGATATGTTAACATATCTATTGAATATACCCATCAAGTATGCTATCATATATGGTATACCTAATACCTGTTTATTGATACTAATGGCCAGTTATATATGGAATTTACTACAGTATCAGATGATATACTTTTATATACTGTGCCGGTATATAAAGCTCCGGCAGTTTAAGCTATATAAACAATTACAACGACAACTATTATTGTCTAAAACTAATACTAATAATACTAAACGTATTATACATTTAATGAAATCATTGGACTCACTATTTGCCGATATCTCCGATTATAACCAAACTTATTGGTCAAAGTTTTTACTATACATTTGGCTAACATTTGGTACGATTATTGTTATACTATTATACTGTATATTATTTGTATCAATAACTATATTATTGAAAATAGTTTTAATATATTCAGTAATTTTTTATATAATTATATTTTTATTTACTATACTAACTGCCGCTTCAGTTAATTTATTTTCAAATAAATTATATAAATTGCTAAACAATTGTATATTAAAATAAATCAAATAAAAGTTTAGTTTATTCAGCTATTGTTGTTGTAATTAATTGTTATAAATTTATTATTTATTTATATTTTTAATAAATATATTAGCGATTTTTTTTATTAGATTATTATGATTATTAATTTTAATTAACAAAATAATTATTATTATTATTGGTTTAAAAATAATAAACAATTTAAATTAAAAAAAAATTAATGCAAAATATAAACTTGAAAAATATTAAATGTTATTTGAATTATATTTAACTATTATAAAAAATAAATTATAATAAATATTTTCTATATTATATGATATTAGGTGTTATATATACAGTATTATATTTTATTTCAAATACTATAAATTACTATAAAACTTAATATTTAATTTTTGTTTACTTATTTATAATTAACTTACAAAAAAATAATTTATTTTAAATATATATATATATATATTTGTAAAAATTTATATAAAACTTAATCATCATTTCTATTCTTATATAAATAATAATAATATTATTATTATACTTTAAAATTAAAATTACACATAAATTATTTGTACTTAAAAAATAATTATTTATTTTAATATAAACTTATAAGTAATATACAGTATATTTTGTTAAGATTAATAAACAAATAAATTTAGTTAAAAATTATTAAATAAATAATAAATTTGTTTTTAAATTTAAATTTTATTTATTAATTATAAATTTATAACAATTACAGACAACAATAGCTAAATAAACTAAACTTTTAATAATTAATTTTTAACACACAATTGTTTAACAATTTATATAATTTATTTGAAACTAAATTAACAGAAGCGGCTGTTAATATAGTAAATAAAAATATAATTATATAAAATATTACTGTATATATAAAAAATATTTTCAATAATATAGTTATGGATACAAACAATATATTGTATAAAAATATAACAATAATCGTACCAAATGTTAGCCATAAGTATAGTAAAAACTTTGACCAATACGTATGGTTATAGTCGGAGATATCGACAAATAGTTTGTCCAATGATTTGATTAAATTATGAATACGTTTAGTATTATTATTAGTATTAGTTTTCAGCAATAGTTGTCGTTGTAATTGTTTATATAGCTTAAACTGCCGGAGCTTTAAATACCGGCACAGTATATAAAAGTATATCATCTGATACTGTAGTAAATTCCATATATAACTGGCCATTAGTATTAGTAAACAGGTATTAGGTATACCATATATGATAGCATACTTGATGGGTATATTCAATAGATATGTTAACATATCTATTAGTATGATAACTATAGGTACCATATAATCGGTAAATAACTGACTATACATACACAGCCAACGCATCCAATTGATTAGCTTCAGGATCTCCTGGCCGTCGGTTAGACCAACCGATAGGGGTGTACGCAAACCGGACATCATTTCAAATGCCCGCAAAAATTTGGGTTCAATACCAGACATATAGTTAGAAAAATAGGTTAAAACCGATAACATTGTTAACAATGTTAGCAATAAAAAGCAAATAATTAATAGTATATTAATCCTCAAAAAGTGTTCCCAATTGCCTAACAATGCAAACATTTGCCAATTGTTTGGATCGATAAATAACAAACAGATTAGATGTTCAACAATGAAAATCATTGAAACAATTGATATAATTATCGGTCGATTAAACCATAGTCTCTGAGAACAACAATCATCGGCGACGGCTACTAATCGATGGTTACTTAAGCCGATTCGGTATAAATGATAGGCCGACCACTTGTATACCATATTTGGTGGCAATATCTTGTTTGCCGAAAAATCAGACATTTTTTAATAAATTTTTAGAAACTTAATGATTAATAAGTAATAAAAAAATATTATTATTATTACTATTACTGAAAGTACAAAATAATACTGAATACAAAATTTATAATTTCAAATATAATAATAATTTTTATAATTTAAAAATATTAACTTAATATTATTTTATATAAATAATAATAATAAAAACAAATTATAAAATCAAATTAAAGTTATATTATTTATTTTCAAAAATACAGAACATCGTTATTGAAGATTTTTTTCTATCAACAACCAAATTCAAGACCTGTCTGTATTTGAATGAATATGATTAATCAAATTGTTTCAAATACAAAACATCGTTGTTGAAGGTTTTTTCTATCAACAACCTAATTCAAGACATGGCTGTATTTGAATGAATCTGATTAATCAGATTGTTTCAAATACAGAACATCGTTGTTGAAGGTTTTTTCTATCAACAACCAAATTCAAGACATGGCTGTATTTGAATGAATATGATTAATCAAATTGTTTCAAATACAAAACATCGTTGTTGAAGGTTTTTTCTATCAACAACCTAATTCAAGACATGGCTGWATTTGAATGAATCTGATTAATCAGATTGTTTCTAATACAGAACATCGTTGTTGAAGTTTTTTTTTCTAAATTCAAGACGTGTCTGTATTTGAATGAATCTGATTAATCAGATTSWTTCAAATACAGAACATCGTTGTTGAAGGTTTTTTCTATCAAAACCAAATTCAAGACATGGCTGTATTTGAATGAATCTGATTAATCAGATTGTTTAAAATACAGAACATCGTTGTTGAAGGTATTTTCTATCAACAACCAAATTAATAACATGTCTGTATTTGAATGAATCTGATTAATCATATTGTTTCAAATACAAAACATCGCTGTTGAAGGTATTTTCTATCAACAACCAAATTAATAACATGTCTGTATTTGAATGAATCTGATTAATCATATTGTTTCAAATACAAAACATCGTTGTTGAAGGTTTTTTCTATCAACAACCAAATTAAAGACGTGTCTGTATTTGAATGAATCTGATTAATCAGATTGTTTCAAATACAAAACATCGTTGTTGAAGGTTTTTTCTATCAACAACCAAATTAAAGACGTGTCTGTATTTGAATGAATCTGATTAATCAGATTGTTTCAAATACAAAACATCGTTGTTGAAGGTTTTTTCTATCAACAACCAAATTCAAGACCTGTCTGTATTTGAATGAATATGATTAATCAGATTGTTTCAAATACAGAACATCGCTGTTGAAGGTTTTTTCTATCAACAACCAAGTTAATAACATGTCTGTATTTGAATGAATCTGATTAATCAGATTGTTTCAAATACAGAACATCGTTGTTGAAGGTTTTTTCTATCAACAACCTAATTCAAGACATGGCTGTATTTGAATGAATCAGATTAATCAGATTGTTTCAAATACAGAACATCGTTGTTGAAGGTTTTTTCTATCAACAACCAAATTCAAGACGTATCTGTATTTGAATGAATCTGATTAATCAGATTGTTTCAAATACAGAACATCGTTGTTGAAGGTTTTTTCTATCAACAACCAAATTAAAGACGTGTCTGTATTTGAATGAATCTGATTAATCAGATTGTTTCAAATACAAAACATCGTTGTTGAAGGTTTTTTCTATCAACAACCAAATTCAAGACCTGTCTGTATTTGAATGAATATGATTAATCAGATTGTTTCAAATACAGAACATCGCTGTTGAAGGTTTTTTCTATCAACAACCAAGTTAATAACATGTCTGTATTTGAATGAATATGATTAATCAGATTGTTTCAAATACAGAACATCGCTGTTGAAGGTTTTTTCTATCAACAACCAAGTTAATAACATGTCTGTATTTGAATGAATCTGATTAATCAGATTGTTTCAAATACAGAACATCGTTGTTGAAGGTTTTTTCTATCAACAACCAAATTCAAGACCTGTCTGTATTTGAATGAATATGATTAATCAGATTGTTTCAAATACAGAACATCGCTGTTGAAGGTTTTTTCTATCAACAACCAAGTTAATAACATGTCTGTATTTGAATGAATCTGATTAATCAGATTGTTTCAAATACAGAACATCGTTGTTGAAGGTTTTTTCTATCAACAACCTAATTCAAGACATGGCTGTATTTGAATGAATCAGATTAATCAGATTGTTTCAAATACAGAACATCGTTGTTGAAGGTTTTTTCTATCAACAACCAAATTCAAGACGTGTCTGTATTTGAATGAATCTGATTAATCAGATTGTTTCAAATACAAAACATCGTTGTTGAAGGTTTTTTCTATCAACAACCAAATTCAAGACGTATCTGTATTTGAATGAATCTGATTAATCAGATTGTTTCAAATACAGAACATCGTTGTTGAAGGTTTTTTCTATCAACAACCAAATTAAAGACGTGTCTGTATTTGAATGAATCTGATTAATCAGATTGTTTTAAATACAAAACATCGTTGTTGAAGGTTTTTTCTATCAACAACCAAATTCAAGACCTGTCTGTATTTGAATGAATATGATTAATCAGATTGTTTCAAATACAGAACATCGCTGTTGAAGGTTTTTTCTATCAACAACCAAGTTAATAACATGTCTGTATTTGAATGAATCTGATTAATCAGATTGTTTCAAATACAGAACATCGTTGTTGAAGGTTTTTTCTATCAACAACCTAATTCAAGACATGGCTGTATTTGAATGAATCAGATTAATCAGATTGTTTCAAATACAGAACATCGTTGTTGAAGGTTTTTTCTATCAACAACCAAATTCAAGACGTGTCTGTATTTGAATGAATCTGATTAATCAGATTGTTTCAAATACAAAACATCGTTGTTGAAAGTTTTTTCTATCAACAACCAAATTCTAGACGTGTCTGTATTTGAATGAATCTGATTAATCAGATTGTTTCAAATACAGAACATCGTTGTTGAAGGTTTTTTCTATCAACAACCAAATTAATAACATGTCTGTATTTGAATGAATCTGATTAATCAGATTGTTTCAAATACAGAACATCGTTGTTGAAGGTTTTTTCTATCAACAACCAAATTCAAGACATGGCTGTATTTGAATGAATCTGATTAATCAGATTGTTTCAAATACAGAACATCGTTGTTGAAGGTTTTTTCTATCAACAACCAAATTCAAGACGTGTCTGTATTTGAATGAATCTGATTAATCAGATTGTTTCAAATACAGAACATCGTTGTTGAAGGTTTTTTCTATCAACAACCAAATTCAAGACGTGTCTGTATTTGAATGAATCTGATTAATCAGATTGTTTCAAATACAGAACATCGTTGTTGAAGGTTTTTTCTATCAACAACCAAATTAAAGACGTGTCTGTATTTGAATGAATCTGATTAATCAGATTGTTTCAAATACAGAACATCGTTGTTGAAGGTTTTTTCTATCAACAACCAAATTCAAGACGTGTCTGTATTTGAATGAATCTGATTAATCAGATTGTTTCAAATACAGAACATCGTTGTTGAAGGTTTTTTCTATCAACAACCAAATTCAAGACATGTCTGTATTTGAATGAATCTGATTAATCAGATTGTTTCAAATACAGAACATCGTTGTTGAAGGTTTTTTCTATCAACAACCAAATTCAAGACATGGCTGTATTTGAATGAATCTGATTAATCAGATTGTTTCAAATACAGAACATCGTTGTTGAAGGTTTTTTCTATCAACAACCAAATTCAAGACGTGTCTGTATTTGAATGAATCTGATTAATCAGATTGTTTCAAATACAGAACATCGTTGTTGAAGTTTTTTTTTCTAAATTCAAGACGTGTCTGTATTTGAATGAATCTGATTAATCAGATTGTTTCAAATACAGAACATCGTTGTTGAAGGTTTTTTCTATCAACAACCAAATTCAAGACGTGTCTGTATTTGAATGAATCTGATTAATCAGATTGTTTCAAATACAGAACATCGTTGTTGAAGGTTTTTTCTATCAACAACCAAATTCAAGACGTGTCTGTATTTGAATGAATCTGATTAATCAGATTGTTTCAAATACAGAACATCGTTGTTGAAGGTTTTTTCTATCAACAACCAAATTCAAGACATGGCTGTATTTGAATGAATCTGATTAATCAGATTGTTTCAAATACAGAACATCGTTGTTGAAGGTTTTTTCTATCAACAACCAAATTCAAGACATGGCTGTATTTGAATGAATCTGATTAATCAGATTGTTTCAAATACAGAACATCGTTGTTGAAGGTTTTTTCTATCAACAACCAAATTCAAGACATGGCTGTATTTGAATGAATCTGATTAATCAGATTGTTTCAAATACAGAACATCGTTGTTGAAGGTTTTTTCTATCAACAACCAAATTCAAGACATGGCTGTATTTGAATGAATCTGATTAATCAGATTGTTTCAAATACAGAACATCGTTGTTGAAGGTTTTTTCTATCAACAACCAAATTCAAGACATGGCTGTATTTGAATGAATCTGATTAATCAGATTGTTTCAAATACAGAACATCGTTGTTGAAGGTTTTTTCTATCAACAACCAAATTCAAGACGTGTCTGTATTTGAATGAATCTGATTAATCAGATTGTTTCAAATACAGAACATCGTTGTTGAAGGTTTTTTCTATCAACAACCAAATTCAAGACATGGCTGTATTTGAATGAATCTGATTAATCAGATTGTTTCAAATACAGAACATCGTTGTTGAAGGTTTTTTCTATCAACAACCAAATTCAAGACGTGTCTGTATTTGAATGAATCTGATTAATCAGATTGTTTCAAATACAGAACATCGTTGTTGAAGGTTTTTTCTATCAACAACCAAATTCAAGACGTGTCTGTATTTGAATGAATCTGATTAATCAGATTGTTTCAAATACAGAACATCGTTGTTGAAGGTTTTTTCTATCAACAACCAAATTCAAGACGTGTCTGTATTTGAATGAATCTGATTAATCAGATTGTTTCAAATACAGAACATCGTTGTTGAAGGTTTTTTCTATCAACAACCAAATTCAAGACGTGTCTGTATTTGAATGAATCTGATTAATCAGATTGTTTCAAATACAGAACATCGTTGTTGAAGGTTTTTTCTATCAACAACCAAATTCAAGACGTGTCTGTATTTGAATGAATCTGATTAATCAGATTGTTTCAAATACAGAACATCGTTGTTGAAGGTTTTTTCTATCAACAACCAAATTCAAGACGTGTCTGTATTTGAATGAATCTGATTAATCAGATTGTTTCAAATACAGAACATCGTTGTTGAAGGTTTTTTCTATCAACAACCAAATTCAAGACGTGTCTGTATTTGAATGAATCTGATTAATCAGATTGTTTCAAATACAGAACATCGTTGTTGAAGGTTTTTTCTATCAACAACCAAATTCAAGACGTGTCTGTATTTGAATGAATCTGATTAATCAGATTGTTTCAAATACAGAACATCGTTGTTGAAGGTTTTTTCTATCAACAACCAAATTCAAGACGTGTCTGTATTTGAATGAATCTGATTAATCAGATTGTTTCAAATACAGAACATCGTTGTTGAAGGTTTTTTCTATCAACAACCAAATTCAAGACGTGTCTGTATTTGAATGAATCTGATTAATCAGATTGTTTCAAATACAGAACATCGTTGTTGAAGGTTTTTTCTATCAACAACCAAATTCAAGACGTGTCTGTATTTGAATGAATCTGATTAATCAGATTGTTTCAAATACAGAACATCGTTGTTGAAGGTTTTTTCTATCAACAACCAAATTCAAGACGTGTCTGTATTTGAATGAATCTGATTAATCAGATTGTTTCAAATACAGAACATCGTTGTTGAAGGTTTTTTCTATCAACAACCAAATTCAAGACGTGTCTGTATTTGAATGAATCTGATTAATCAGATTGTTTCAAATACAGAACATCGTTGTTGAAGGTTTTTTCTATCAACAACCAAATTCAAGACGTGTCTGTATTTGAATGAATCTGATTAATCAGATTGTTTCAAATACAGAACATCGTTGTTGAAGGTTTTTTCTATCAACAACCAAATTCAAGACGTGTCTGTATTTGAATGAATCTGATTAATCAGATTGTTTCAAATACAGAACATCGTTGTTGAAGGTTTTTTCTATCAACAACCAAATTCAAGACGTGTCTGTATTTGAATGAATCTGATTAATCAGATTGTTTCAAATACAGAACATCGTTGTTGAAGGTTTTTTCTATCAACAACCAAATTCAAGACGTGTCTGTATTTGAATGAATCTGATTAATCAGATTGTTTCAAATACAGAACATCGTTGTTGAAGGTTTTTTCTATCAACAACCAAATTCAAGACGTGTCTGTATTTGAATGAATCTGATTAATCAGATTGTTTCAAATACAGAACATCGTTGTTGAAGGTTTTTTCTATCAACAACCAAATTCAAGACGTGTCTGTATTTGAATGAATCTGATTAATCAGATTGTTTCAAATACAGAACATCGTTGTTGAAGGTTTTTTCTATCAACAACCAAATTCAAGACGTGTCTGTATTTGAATGAATCTGATTAATCAGATTGTTTCAAATACAGAACATCGTTGTTGAAGGTTTTTTCTATCAACAACCAAATTCAAGACGTGTCTGTATTTGAATGAATCTGATTAATCAGATTGTTTCAAATACAGAACATCGTTGTTGAAGGTTTTTTCTATCAACAACCAAATTCAAGACGTGTCTGTATTTGAATGAATCTGATTAATCAGATTGTTTCAAATACAGAACATCGTTGTTGAAGGTTTTTTCTATCAACAACCAAATTCAAGACGTGTCTGTATTTGAATGAATCTGATTAATCAGATTGTTTCAAATACAGAACATCGTTGTTGAAGGTTTTTTCTATCAACAACCAAATTCAAGACGTGTCTGTATTTGAATGAATCTGATTAATCAGATTGTTTCAAATACAGAACATCGTTGTTGAAGGTTTTTTCTATCAACAACCAAATTCAAGACGTGTCTGTATTTGAATGAATCTGATTAATCAGATTGTTTCAAATACAGAACATCGTTGTTGAAGGTTTTTTCTATCAACAACCAAATTCAAGACGTGTCTGTATTTGAATGAATCTGATTAATCAGATTGTTTCAAATACAGAACATCGTTGTTGAAGGTTTTTTCTATCAACAACCAAATTCAAGACGTGTCTGTATTTGAATGAATCTGATTAATCAGATTGTTTCAAATACAGAACATCGTTGTTGAAGGTTTTTTCTATCAACAACCAAATTCAAGACGTGTCTGTATTTGAATGAATCTGATTAATCAGATTGTTTCAAATACAGAACATCGTTGTTGAAGGTTTTTTCTATCAACAACCAAATTCAAGACGTGTCTGTATTTGAATGAATCTGATTAATCAGATTGTTTCAAATACAGAACATCGTTGTTGAAGGTTTTTTCTATCAACAACCAAATTCAAGACGTGTCTGTATTTGAATGAATCTGATTAATCAGATTGTTTCAAATACAGAACATCGTTGTTGAAGGTTTTTTCTATCAACAACCAAATTCAAGACGTGTCTGTATTTGAATGAATCTGATTAATCAGATTGTTTCAAATACAGAACATCGTTGTTGAAGGTTTTTTCTATCAACAACCAAATTCAAGACGTGTCTGTATTTGAATGAATCTGATTAATCAGATTGTTTCAAATACAGAACATCGTTGTTGAAGGTTTTTTCTATCAACAACCAAATTCAAGACGTGTCTGTATTTGAATGAATCTGATTAATCAGATTGTTTCAAATACAGAACATCGTTGTTGAAGGTTTTTTCTATCAACAACCAAATTCAAGACGTGTCTGTATTTGAATGAATCTGATTAATCAGATTGTTTCAAATACAGAACATCGTTGTTGAAGGTTTTTTCTATCAACAACCAAATTCAAGACGTGTCTGTATTTGAATGAATCTGATTAATCAGATTGTTTCAAATACAGAACATCGTTGTTGAAGGTTTTTTCTATCAACAACCAAATTCAAGACGTGTCTGTATTTGAATGAATCTGATTAATCAGATTGTTTCAAATACAGAACATCGTTGTTGAAGGTTTTTTCTATCAACAACCAAATTCAAGACGTGTCTGTATTTGAATGAATCTGATTAATCAGATTGTTTCAAATACAGAACATCGTTGTTGAAGGTTTTTTCTATCAACAACCAAATTCAAGACGTGTCTGTATTTGAATGAATCTGATTAATCAGATTGTTTCAAATACAGAACATCGTTGTTGAAGGTTTTTTCTATCAACAACCAAATTCAAGACGTGTCTGTATTTGAATGAATCTGATTAATCAGATTGTTTCAAATACAGAACATCGTTGTTGAAGGTTTTTTCTATCAACAACCAAATTCAAGACGTGTCTGTATTTGAATGAATCTGATTAATCAGATTGTTTCAAATACAGAACATCGTTGTTGAAGGTTTTTTCTATCAACAACCAAATTCAAGACGTGTCTGTATTTGAATGAATCTGATTAATCAGATTGTTTCAAATACAGAACATCGTTGTTGAAGGTTTTTTCTATCAACAACCAAATTCAAGACGTGTCTGTATTTGAATGAATCTGATTAATCAGATTGTTTCAAATACAGAACATCGTTGTTGAAGGTTTTTTCTATCAACAACCAAATTCAAGACGTGTCTGTATTTGAATGAATCTGATTAATCAGATTGTTTCAAATACAGAACATCGTTGTTGAAGGTTTTTTCTATCAACAACCAAATTCAAGACGTGTCTGTATTTGAATGAATCTGATTAATCAGATTGTTTCAAATACAGAACATCGTTGTTGAAGGTTTTTCTATCAACAACCAAATTCAAGACGTGTCTGTATTTGAATGAATCTGATTAATCAGATTGTTTCAAATACAGAACATCGTTGTTGAAGGTTTTTTCTATCAACAACCAAATTCAAGACGTGTCTGTATTTGAATGAATCTGATTAATCAGATTGTTTCAAATACAGAACATCGTTGTTGAAGGTTTTTTCTATCAACAACCAAATTCAAGACGTGTCTGTATTTGAATGAATCTGATTAATCAGATTGTTTCAAATACAGAACATCGTTGTTGAAGGTTTTTTCTATCAACAACCAAATTCAAGACGTGTCTGTATTTGAATGAATCTGATTAATCAGATTGTTTCAAATACAGAACATCGTTGTTGAAGGTTTTTTCTATCAACAACCAAATTCAAGACGTGTCTGTATTTGAATGAATCTGATTAATCAGATTGTTTCAAATACAGAACATCGTTGTTGAAGGTTTTTTCTATCAACAACCAAATTCAAGACGTGTCTGTATTTGAATGAATCTGTATTTGAATGAATCTGATTAATCAGATTGTTTCAAATACAGAACATCGTTGTTGAAGGTTTTTTCTATCAACAACCAAATTCAAGACGTGTCTGTATTTGAATGAATCTGATTAATCAGATTGTTTCAAATACAGAACATCGTTGTTGAAGGTTTTTTCTATCAACAACCAAATTCAAGACGTGTCTGTATTTGAATGAATCTGATTAATCAGATTGTTTCAAATACAGAACATCGTTGTTGAAGGTTTTTTCTATCAACAACCAAATTCAAGACGTGTCTGTATTTGAATGAATCTGATTAATCAGATTGTTTCAAATACAGAACATCGTTGTTGAAGGTTTTTTCTATCAACAACCAAATTCAAGACGTGTCTGTATTTGAATGAATCTGATTAATCAGATTGTTTCAAATACAGAACATCGTTGTTGAAGGTTTTTTCTATCAACAACCAAATTCAAGACGTGTCTGTATTTGAATGAATCTGATTAATCAGATTGTTTCAAATACAGAACATCGTTGTTGAAGGTTTTTTCTATCAACAACCAAATTCAAGACGTGTCTGTATTTGAATGAATCTGATTAATCAGATTGTTTCAAATACAGAACATCGTTGTTGAAGGTTTTTTCTATCAACAACCAAATTCAAGACGTGTCTGTATTTGAATGAATCTGATTAATCAGATTGTTTCAAATACAGAACATCGTTGTTGAAGGTTTTTTCTATCAACAACCAAATTCAAGACGTGTCTGTATTTGAATGAATCTGATTAATCAGATTGTTTCAAATACAGAACATCGTTGTTGAAGGTTTTTTCTATCAACAACCAAATTCAAGACGTGTCTGTATTTGAATGAATCTGATTAATCAGATTGTTTCAAATACAGAACATCGTTGTTGAAGGTTTTTTCTATCAACAACCAAATTCAAGACGTGTCTGTATTTGAATGAATCTGATTAATCAGATTGTTTCAAATACAGAACATCGTTGTTGAAGGTTTTTTCTATCAACAACCAAATTCAAGACGTGTCTGTATTTGAATGAATCTGATTAATCAGATTGTTTCAAATACAGAACATCGTTGTTGAAGGTTTTTTCTATCAACAACCAAATTCAAGACGTGTCTGTATTTGAATGAATCTGATTAATCAGATTGTTTCAAATACAGAACATCGTTGTTGAAGGTTTTTTCTATCAACAACCAAATTCAAGACGTGTCTGTATTTGAATGAATCTGATTAATCAGATTGTTTCAAATACAGAACATCGTTGTTGAAGGTTTTTTCTATCAACAACCAAATTCAAGACGTGTCTGTATTTGAATGAATCTGATTAATCAGATTGTTTCAAATACAGAACATCGTTGTTGAAGGTTTTTTCTATCAACAACCAAATTCAAGACGTGTCTGTATTTGAATGAATCTGATTAATCAGATTGTTTCAAATACAGAACATCGTTGTTGAAGGTTTTTTCTATCAACAACCAAATTCAAGACGTGTCTGTATTTGAATGAATCTGATTAATCAGATTGTTTCAAATACAGAACATCGTTGTTGAAGGTTTTTTCTATCAACAACCAAATTCAAGACGTGTCTGTATTTGAATGAATCTGATTAATCAGATTGTTTCAAATACAGAACATCGTTGTTGAAGGTTTTTTCTATCAACAACCAAATTCAAGACGTGTCTGTATTTGAATGAATCTGATTAATCAGATTGTTTCAAATACAGAACATCGTTGTTGAAGGTTTTTTCTATCAACAACCAAATTCAAGACGTGTCTGTATTTGAATGAATCTGATTAATCAGATTGTTTCAAATACAGAACATCGTTGTTGAAGGTTTTTTCTATCAACAACCAAATTCAAGACGTGTCTGTATTTGAATGAATCTGATTAATCAGATTGTTTCAAATACAGAACATCGTTGTTGAAGGTTTTTTCTATCAACAACCAAATTCAAGACGTGTCTGTATTTGAATGAATCTGATTAATCAGATTGTTTCAAATACAGAACATCGTTGTTGAAGGTTTTTTCTATCAACAACCAAATTCAAGACGTGTCTGTATTTGAATGAATCTGATTAATCAGATTGTTTCAAATACAGAACATCGTTGTTGAAGGTTTTTTCTATCAACAACCAAATTCAAGACGTGTCTGTATTTGAATGAATCTGATTAATCAGATTGTTTCAAATACAGAACATCGTTGTTGAAGGTTTTTTCTATCAACAACCAAATTCAAGACGTGTCTGTATTTGAATGAATCTGATTAATCAGATTGTTTCAAATACAGAACATCGTTGTTGAAGGTTTTTTCTATCAACAACCAAATTCAAGACGTGTCTGTATTTGAATGAATCTGATTAATCAGATTGTTTCAAATACAGAACATCGTTGTTGAAGGTTTTTTCTATCAACAACCAAATTCAAGACGTGTCTGTATTTGAATGAATCTGATTAATCAGATTGTTTCAAATACAGAACATCGTTGTTGAAGGTTTTTTCTATCAACAACCAAATTCAAGACGTGTCTGTATTTGAATGAATCTGATTAATCAGATTGTTTCAAATACAGAACATCGTTGTTGAAGGTTTTTTCTATCAACAACCAAATTCAAGACGTGTCTGTATTTGAATGAATCTGATTAATCAGATTGTTTCAAATACAGAACATCGTTGTTGAAGGTTTTTTCTATCAACAACCAAATTCAAGACGTGTCTGTATTTGAATGAATCTGATTAATCAGATTGTTTCAAATACAGAACATCGTTGTTGAAGGTTTTTTCTATCAACAACCAAATTCAAGACGTGTCTGTATTTGAATGAATCTGATTAATCAGATTGTTTCAAATACAGAACATCGTTGTTGAAGGTTTTTTCTATCAACAACCAAATTCAAGACGTGTCTGTATTTGAATGAATCTGATTAATCAGATTGTTTCAAATACAGAACATCGTTGTTGAAGGTTTTTTCTATCAACAACCAAATTCAAGACGTGTCTGTATTTGAATGAATCTGATTAATCAGATTGTTTCAAATACAGAACATCGTTGTTGAAGGTTTTTTCTATCAACAACCAAATTCAAGACGTGTCTGTATTTGAATGAATCTGATTAATCAGATTGTTTCAAATACAGAACATCGTTGTTGAAGGTTTTTTCTATCAACAACCAAATTCAAGACGTGTCTGTATTTGAATGAATCTGATTAATCAGATTGTTTCAAATACAGAACATCGTTGTTGAAGGTTTTTTCTATCAACAACCAAATTCAAGACGTGTCTGTATTTGAATGAATCTGATTAATCAGATTGTTTCAAATACAGAACATCGTTGTTGAAGGTTTTTTCTATCAACAACCAAATTCAAGACGTGTCTGTATTTGAATGAATCTGATTAATCAGATTGTTTCAAATACAGAACATCGTTGTTGAAGGTTTTTTCTATCAACAACCAAATTCAAGACGTGTCTGTATTTGAATGAATCTGATTAATCAGATTGTTTCAAATACAGAACATCGTTGTTGAAGGTTTTTTCTATCAACAACCAAATTCAAGACGTGTCTGTATTTGAATGAATCTGATTAATCAGATTGTTTCAAATACAGAACATCGTTGTTGAAGGTTTTTTCTATCAACAACCAAATTCAAGACGTGTCTGTATTTGAATGAATCTGATTAATCAGATTGTTTCAAATACAGAACATCGTTGTTGAAGGTTTTTTCTATCAACAACCAAATTCAAGACGTGTCTGTATTTGAATGAATCTGATTAATCAGATTGTTTCAAATACAGAACATCGTTGTTGAAGGTTTTTTCTATCAACAACCAAATTCAAGACGTGTCTGTATTTGAATGAATCTGATTAATCAGATTGTTTCAAATACAGAACATCGTTGTTGAAGGTTTTTTCTATCAACAACCAAATTCAAGACGTGTCTGTATTTGAATGAATCTGATTAATCAGATTGTTTCAAATACAGAACATCGTTGTTGAAGGTTTTTTCTATCAACAACCAAATTCAAGACGTGTCTGTATTTGAATGAATCTGATTAATCAGATTGTTTCAAATACAGAACATCGTTGTTGAAGGTTTTTTCTATCAACAACCAAATTCAAGACGTGTCTGTATTTGAATGAATCTGATTAATCAGATTGTTTCAAATACAGAACATCGTTGTTGAAGGTTTTTTCTATCAACAACCAAATTCAAGACGTGTCTGTATTTGAATGAATCTGATTAATCAGATTGTTTCAAATACAGAACATCGTTGTTGAAGGTTTTTTCTATCAACAACCAAATTCAAGACGTGTCTGTATTTGAATGAATCTGATTAATCAGATTGTTTCAAATACAGAACATCGTTGTTGAAGGTTTTTTCTATCAACAACCAAATTCAAGACGTGTCTGTATTTGAATGAATCTGATTAATCAGATTGTTTCAAATACAGAACATCGTTGTTGAAGGTTTTTTCTATCAACAACCAAATTCAAGACGTGTCTGTATTTGAATGAATCTGATTAATCAGATTGTTTCAAATACAGAACATCGTTGTTGAAGGTTTTTTCTATCAACAACCAAATTCAAGACGTGTCTGTATTTGAATGAATCTGATTAATCAGATTGTTTCAAATACAGAACATCGTTGTTGAAGGTTTTTTCTATCAACAACCAAATTCAAGACGTGTCTGTATTTGAATGAATCTGATTAATCAGATTGTTTCAAATACAGAACATCGTTGTTGAAGGTTTTTTCTATCAACAACCAAATTCAAGACGTGTCTGTATTTGAATGAATCTGATTAATCAGATTGTTTCAAATACAGAACATCGTTGTTGAAGGTTTTTTCTATCAACAACCAAATTCAAGACGTGTCTGTATTTGAATGAATCTGATTAATCAGATTGTTTCAAATACAGAACATCGTTTTTTTTTCTATCAACAACCAAATTCAAGACGTGTCTGTATTTGAATGAATCTGATTAATCAGATTGTTTCAAATACAGAACATCGTTGTTGAAGGTTTTTTCTATCAACAACCAAATTCAAGACGTGTCTGTATTTGAATGAATCTGATTAATCAGATTGTTTCAAATACAGAACATCGTTGTTGAAGGTTTTTTCTATCAACAACCAAATTCAAGACGTGTCTGTATTTGAATGAATCTGATTAATCAGATTGTTTCAAATACAGAACATCGTTGTTGAAGGTTTTTTCTATCAACAACCAAATTCAAGACGTGTCTGTATTTGAATGAATCTGATTAATCAGATTGTTTCAAATACAGAACATCGTTGTTGAAGGTTTTTTCTATCAACAACCAAATTCAAGACGTGTCTGTATTTGAATGAATCTGATTAATCAGATTGTTTCAAATACAGAACATCGTTGTTGAAGGTTTTTTCTATCAACAACCAAATTCAAGACGTGTCTGTATTTGAATGAATCTGATTAATCAGATTGTTTCAAATACAGAACATCGTTGTTGAAGGTTTTTTCTATCAACAACCAAATTCAAGACGTGTCTGTATTTGAATGAATCTGATTAATCAGATTGTTTCAAATACAGAACATCGTTGTTGAAGGTTTTTTCTATCAACAACCAAATTCAAGACGTGTCTGTATTTGAATGAATCTGATTAATCAGATTGTTTCAAATACAGAACATCGTTGTTGAAGGTTTTTTCTATCAACAACCAAATTCAAGACGTGTCTGTATTTGAATGAATCTGATTAATCAGATTGTTTCAAATACAGAACATCGTTGTTGAAGGTTTTTTCTATCAACAACCAAATTCAAGACGTGTCTGTATTTGAATGAATCTGATTAATCAGATTGTTTCAAATACAGAACATCGTTGTTGAAGGTTTTTTCTATCAACAACCAAATTCAAGACGTGTCTGTATTTGAATGAATCTGATTAATCAGATTGTTTCAAATACAGAACATCGTTGTTGAAGGTTTTTTCTATCAACAACCAAATTCAAGACGTGTCTGTATTTGAATGAATCTGATTAATCAGATTGTTTCAAATACAGAACATCGTTGTTGAAGGTTTTTTCTATCAACAACCAAATTCAAGACGTGTCTGTATTTGAATGAATCTGATTAATCAGATTGTTTCAAATACAGAACATCGTTGTTGAAGGTTTTTTCTATCAACAACCAAATTCAAGACGTGTCTGTATTTGAATGAATCTGATTAATCAGATTGTTTCAAATACAGAACATCGTTGTTGAAGGTTTTTTCTATCAACAACCAAATTCAAGACGTGTCTGTATTTGAATGAATCTGATTAATCAGATTGTTTCAAATACAGAACATCGTTGTTGAAGGTTTTTTCTATCAACAACCAAATTCAAGACGTGTCTGTATTTGAATGAATCTGATTAATCAGATTGTTTCAAATACAGAACATCGTTGTTGAAGGTTTTTTCTATCAACAACCAAATTCAAGACGTGTCTGTATTTGAATGAATCTGATTAATCAGATTGTTTCAAATACAGAACATCGTTGTTGAAGGTTTTTTCTATCAACAACCAAATTCAAGACGTGTCTGTATTTGAATGAATCTGATTAATCAGATTGTTTCAAATACAGAACATCGTTGTTGAAGGTTTTTTCTATCAACAACCAAATTCAAGACGTGTCTGTATTTGAATGAATCTGATTAATCAGATTGTTTCAAATACAGAACATCGTTGTTGAAGGTTTTTTCTATCAACAACCAAATTCAAGACGTGTCTGTATTTGAATGAATCTGATTAATCAGATTGTTTCAAATACAGAACATCGTTGTTGAAGGTTTTTTCTATCAACAACCAAATTCAAGACGTGTCTGTATTTGAATGAATCTGATTAATCAGATTGTTTCAAATACAGAACATCGTTGTTGAAGGTTTTTTCTATCAACAACCAAATTCAAGACGTGTCTGTATTTGAATGAATCTGATTAATCAGATTGTTTCAAATACAGAACATCGTTGTTGAAGGTTTTTTCTATCAACAACCAAATTCAAGACGTGTCTGTATTTGAATGAATCTGATTAATCAGATTGTTTCAAATACAGAACATCGTTGTTGAAGGTTTTTTCTATCAACAACCAAATTCAAGACGTGTCTGTATTTGAATGAATCTGATTAATCAGATTGTTTCAAATACAGAACATCGTTGTTGAAGGTTTTTTCTATCAACAACCAAATTCAAGACGTGTCTGTATTTGAATGAATCTGATTAATCAGATTGTTTCAAATACAGAACATCGTTGTTGAAGGTTTTTTCTATCAACAACCAAATTCAAGACGTGTCTGTATTTGAATGAATCTGATTAATCAGATTGTTTCAAATACAGAACATCGTTGTTGAAGGTTTTTTCTATCAACAACCAAATTCAAGACGTGTCTGTATTTGAATGAATCTGATTAATCAGATTGTTTCAAATACAGAACATCGTTGTTGAAGGTTTTTTCTATCAACAACCAAATTCAAGACGTGTCTGTATTTGAATGAATCTGATTAATCAGATTGTTTCAAATACAGAACATCGTTGTTGAAGGTTTTTTCTATCAACAACCAAATTCAAGACGTGTCTGTATTTGAATGAATCTGATTAATCAGATTGTTTCAAATACAGAACATCGTTGTTGAAGGTTTTTTCTATCAACAACCAAATTCAAGACGTGTCTGTATTTGAATGAATCTGATTAATCAGATTGTTTCAAATACAGAACATCGTTGTTGAAGGTTTTTTCTATCAACAACCAAATTCAAGACGTGTCTGTATTTGAATGAATCTGATTAATCAGATTGTTTCAAATACAGAACATCGTTGTTGAAGGTTTTTTCTATCAACAACCAAATTCAAGACGTGTCTGTATTTGAATGAATCTGATTAATCAGATTGTTTCAAATACAGAACATCGTTGTTGAAGGTTTTTTCTATCAACAACCAAATTCAAGACGTGTCTGTATTTGAATGAATCTGATTAATCAGATTGTTTCAAATACAGAACATCGTTGTTGAAGGTTTTTTCTATCAACAACCAAATTCAAGACGTGTCTGTATTTGAATGAATCTGATTAATCAGATTGTTTCAAATACAGAACATCGTTGTTGAAGGTTTTTTCTATCAACAACCAAATTCAAGACGTGTCTGTATTTGAATGAATCTGATTAATCAGATTGTTTCAAATACAGAACATCGTTGTTGAAGGTTTTTTCTATCAACAACCAAATTCAAGACGTGTCTGTATTTGAATGAATCTGATTAATCAGATTGTTTCAAATACAGAACATCGTTGTTGAAGGTTTTTTCTATCAACAACCAAATTCAAGACGTGTCTGTATTTGAATGAATCTGATTAATCAGATTGTTTCAAATACAGAACATCGTTGTTGAAGGTTTTTTCTATCAACAACCAAATTCAAGACGTGTCTGTATTTGAATGAATCTGATTAATCAGATTGTTTCAAATACAGAACATCGTTGTTGAAGGTTTTTTCTATCAACAACCAAATTCAAGACGTGTCTGTATTTGAATGAATCTGATTAATCAGATTGTTTCAAATACAGAACATCGTTGTTGAAGGTTTTTTCTATCAACAACCAAATTCAAGACGTGTCTGTATTTGAATGAATCTGATTAATCAGATTGTTTCAAATACAGAACATCGTTGTTGAAGGTTTTTTCTATCAACAACCAAATTCAAGACGTGTCTGTATTTGAATGAATCTGATTAATCAGATTGTTTCAAATACAGAACATCGTTGTTGAAGGTTTTTTCTATCAACAACCAAATTCAAGACGTGTCTGTATTTGAATGAATCTGATTAATCAGATTGTTTCAAATACAGAACATCGTTGTTGAAGGTTTTTTCTATCAACAACCAAATTCAAGACGTGTCTGTATTTGAATGAATCTGATTAATCAGATTGTTTCAAATACAGAACATCGTTGTTGAAGGTTTTTTCTATCAACAACCAAATTCAAGACGTGTCTGTATTTGAATGAATCTGATTAATCAGATTGTTTCAAATACAGAACATCGTTGTTGAAGGTTTTTTCTATCAACAACCAAATTCAAGACGTGTCTGTATTTGAATGAATCTGATTAATCAGATTGTTTCAAATACAGAACATCGTTGTTGAAGGTTTTTTCTATCAACAACCAAATTCAAGACGTGTCTGTATTTGAATGAATCTGATTAATCAGATTGTTTCAAATACAGAACATCGTTGTTGAAGGTTTTTTCTATCAACAACCAAATTCAAGACGTGTCTGTATTTGAATGAATCTGATTAATCAGATTGTTTCAAATACAGAACATCGTTGTTGAAGGTTTTTTCTATCAACAACCAAATTCAAGACGTGTCTGTATTTGAATGAATCTGATTAATCAGATTGTTTCAAATACAGAACATCGTTGTTGAAGGTTTTTTCTATCAACAACCAAATTCAAGACGTGTCTGTATTTGAATGAATCTGATTAATCAGATTGTTTCAAATACAGAACATCGTTGTTGAAGGTTTTTTCTATCAACAACCAAATTCAAGACGTGTCTGTATTTGAATGAATCTGATTAATCAGATTGTTTCAAATACAGAACATCGTTGTTGAAGGTTTTTTCTATCAACAACCAAATTCAAGACGTGTCTGTATTTGAATGAATCTGATTAATCAGATTGTTTCAAATACAGAACATCGTTGTTGAAGGTTTTTTCTATCAACAACCAAATTCAAGACGTGTCTGTATTTGAATGAATCTGATTAATCAGATTGTTTCAAATACAGAACATCGTTGTTGAAGGTTTTTTCTATCAACAACCAAATTCAAGACGTGTCTGTATTTGAATGAATCTGATTAATCAGATTGTTTCAAATACAGAACATCGTTGTTGAAGGTTTTTTCTATCAACAACCAAATTCAAGACGTGTCTGTATTTGAATGAATCTGATTAATCAGATTGTTTCAAATACAGAACATCGTTGTTGAAGGTTTTTTCTATCAACAACCAAATTCAAGACGTGTCTGTATTTGAATGAATCTGATTAATCAGATTGTTTCAAATACAGAACATCGTTGTTGAAGGTTTTTTCTATCAACAACCAAATTCAAGACGTGTCTGTATTTGAATGAATCTGATTAATCAGATTGTTTCAAATACAGAACATCGTTGTTGAAGGTTTTTTCTATCAACAACCAAATTCAAGACGTGTCTGTATTTGAATGAATCTGATTAATCAGATTGTTTCAAATACAGAACATCGTTGTTGAAGGTTTTTTCTATCAACAACCAAATTCAAGACGTGTCTGTATTTGAATGAATCTGATTAATCAGATTGTTTCAAATACAGAACATCGTTGTTGAAGGTTTTTTCTATCAACAACCAAATTCAAGACGTGTCTGTATTTGAATGAATCTGATTAATCAGATTGTTTCAAATACAGAACATCGTTGTTGAAGGTTTTTTCTATCAACAACCAAATTCAAGACGTGTCTGTATTTGAATGAATCTGATTAATCAGATTGTTTCAAATACAGAACATCGTTGTTGAAGGTTTTTTCTATCAACAACCAAATTCAAGACGTGTCTGTATTTGAATGAATCTGATTAATCAGATTGTTTCAAATACAGAACATCGTTGTTGAAGGTTTTTTCTATCAACAACCAAATTCAAGACGTGTCTGTATTTGAATGAATCTGATTAATCAGATTGTTTCAAATACAGAACATCGTTGTTGAAGGTTTTTTCTATCAACAACCAAATTCAAGACGTGTCTGTATTTGAATGAATCTGATTAATCAGATTGTTTCAAATACAGAACATCGTTGTTGAAGGTTTTTTCTATCAACAACCAAATTCAAGACGTGTCTGTATTTGAATGAATCTGATTAATCAGATTGTTTCAAATACAGAACATCGTTGTTGAAGGTTTTTTCTATCAACAACCAAATTCAAGACGTGTCTGTATTTGAATGAATCTGATTAATCAGATTGTTTCAAATACAGAACATCGTTGTTGAAGGTTTTTTCTATCAACAACCAAATTCAAGACGTGTCTGTATTTGAATGAATCTGATTAATCAGATTGTTTCAAATACAGAACATCGTTGTTGAAGGTTTTTTCTATCAACAACCAAATTCAAGACGTGTCTGTATTTGAATGAATCTGATTAATCAGATTGTTTCAAATACAGAACATCGTTGTTGAAGGTTTTTTCTATCAACAACCAAATTCAAGACGTGTCTGTATTTGAATGAATCTGATTAATCAGATTGTTTCAAATACAGAACATCGTTGTTGAAGGTTTTTTCTATCAACAACCAAATTCAAGACGTGTCTGTATTTGAATGAATCTGATTAATCAGATTGTTTCAAATACAGAACATCGTTGTTGAAGGTTTTTTCTATCAACAACCAAATTCAAGACGTGTCTGTATTTGAATGAATCTGATTAATCAGATTGTTTCAAATACAGAACATCGTTGTTGAAGGTTTTTTCTATCAACAACCAAATTCAAGACGTGTCTGTATTTGAATGAATCTGATTAATCAGATTGTTTCAAATACAGAACATCGTTGTTGAAGGTTTTTTCTATCAACAACCAAATTCAAGACGTGTCTGTATTTGAATGAATCTGATTAATCAGATTGTTTCAAATACAGAACATCGTTGTTGAAGGTTTTTTCTATCAACAACCAAATTCAAGACGTGTCTGTATTTGAATGAATCTGATTAATCAGATTGTTTCAAATACAGAACATCGTTGTTGAAGGTTTTTTCTATCAACAACCAAATTCAAGACGTGTCTGTATTTGAATGAATCTGATTAATCAGATTGTTTCAAATACAGAACATCGTTGTTGAAGGTTTTTTCTATCAACAACCAAATTCAAGACGTGTCTGTATTTGAATGAATCTGATTAATCAGATTGTTTCAAATACAGAACATCGTTGTTGAAGGTTTTTTCTATCAACAACCAAATTCAAGACGTGTCTGTATTTGAATGAATCTGATTAATCAGATTGTTTCAAATACAGAACATCGTTGTTGAAGGTTTTTTCTATCAACAACCAAATTCAAGACGTGTCTGTATTTGAATGAATCTGATTAATCAGATTGTTTCAAATACAGAACATCGTTGTTGAAGGTTTTTTCTATCAACAACCAAATTCAAGACGTGTCTGTATTTGAATGAATCTGATTAATCAGATTGTTTCAAATACAGAACATCGTTGTTGAAGGTTTTTTCTATCAACAACCAAATTCAAGACGTGTCTGTATTTGAATGAATCTGATTAATCAGATTGTTTCAAATACAGAACATCGTTGTTGAAGGTTTTTTCTATCAACAACCAAATTCAAGACGTGTCTGTATTTGAATGAATCTGATTAATCAGATTGTTTCAAATACAGAACATCGTTGTTGAAGGTTTTTTCTATCAACAACCAAATTCAAGACGTGTCTGTATTTGAATGAATCTGATTAATCAGATTGTTTCAAATACAGAACATCGTTGTTGAAGGTTTTTTCTATCAACAACCAAATTCAAGACGTGTCTGTATTTGAATGAATCTGATTAATCAGATTGTTTCAAATACAGAACATCGTTGTTGAAGGTTTTTTCTATCAACAACCAAATTCAAGACGTGTCTGTATTTGAATGAATCTGATTAATCAGATTGTTTCAAATACAGAACATCGTTGTTGAAGGTTTTTTCTATCAACAACCAAATTCAAGACGTGTCTGTATTTGAATGAATCTGATTAATCAGATTGTTTCAAATACAGAACATCGTTGTTGAAGGTTTTTTCTATCAACAACCAAATTCAAGACGTGTCTGTATTTGAATGAATCTGATTAATCAGATTGTTTCAAATACAGAACATCGTTGTTGAAGGTTTTTTCTATCAACAACCAAATTCAAGACGTGTCTGTATTTGAATGAATCTGATTAATCAGATTGTTTCAAATACAGAACATCGTTGTTGAAGGTTTTTTCTATCAACAACCAAATTCAAGACGTGTCTGTATTTGAATGAATCTGATTAATCAGATTGTTTCAAATACAGAACATCGTTGTTGAAGGTTTTTTCTATCAACAACCAAATTCAAGACATGGCTGTATTTGAATGAATCTGATTAATCAGATTGTTTCAAATACAGAACATCGTTGTTGAAGGTTTTTTCTATCAACAACCAAATTCAAGACGTGTCTGTATTTGAATGAATCTGATTAATCAGATTGTTTCAAATACAGAACATCGTTGTTGAAGGTTTTTTCTATCAACAACCAAATTCAAGACGTGTCTGTATTTGAATGAATCTGATTAATCAGATTGTTTCAAATACAGAACATCGTTGTTGAAGGTTTTTTCTATCAACAACCAAATTCAAGACGTGTCTGTATTTGAATGAATCTGATTAATCAGATTGTTTCAAATACAGAACATCGTTGTTGAAGGTTTTTTCTATCAACAACCAAATTCAAGACGTGTCTGTATTTGAATGAATCTGATTAATCAGATTGTTTCAAATACAGAACATCGTTGTTGAAGGTTTTTTCTATCAACAACCAAATTCAAGACGTGTCTGTATTTGAATGAATCTGATTAATCAGATTGTTTCAAATACAGAACATCGTTGTTGAAGGTTTTTTCTATCAACAACCAAATTCAAGACGTGTCTGTATTTGAATGAATCTGATTAATCAGATTGTTTCAAATACAGAACATCGTTGTTGAAGGTTTTTTCTATCAACAACCAAATTCAAGACGTGTCTGTATTTGAATGAATCTGATTAATCAGATTGTTTCAAATACAGAACATCGTTGTTGAAGGTTTTTTCTATCAACAACCAAATTCAAGACGTGTCTGTATTTGAATGAATCTGATTAATCAGATTGTTTCAAATACAGAACATCGTTGTTGAAGGTTTTTTCTATCAACAACCAAATTCAAGACGTGTCTGTATTTGAATGAATCTGATTAATCAGATTGTTTCAAATACAGAACATCGTTGTTGAAGGTTTTTTCTATCAACAACCAAATTCAAGACGTGTCTGTATTTGAATGAATCTGATTAATCAGATTGTTTCAAATACAGAACATCGTTGTTGAAGGTTTTTTCTATCAACAACCAAATTCAAGACGTGTCTGTATTTTTGAATGAATCTGATTAATCAGATTGTTTCAAATACAGAACATCGTTGTTGAAGGTTTTTTCTATCAACAACCAAATTCAAGACGTGTCTGTATTTGAATGAATCTGATTAATCAGATTGTTTCAAATACAGAACATCGTTGTTGAAGGTTTTTTCTATCAACAACCAAATTCAAGACGTGTCTGTATTTGAATGAATCTGATTAATCAGATTGTTTCAAATACAGAACATCGTTGTTGAAGGTTTTTTCTATCAACAACCAAATTCAAGACGTGTCTGTATTTGAATGAATCTGATTAATCAGATTGTTTCAAATACAGAACATCGTTGTTGAAGGTTTTTTCTATCAACAACCAAATTCAAGACGTGTCTGTATTTGAATGAATCTGATTAATCAGATTGTTTCAAATACAGAACATCGTTGTTGAAGGTTTTTTCTATWAACAACCAAATTCAAGACGTGTCTGTATTTGAATGAATCTGATTAATCAGATTTTTCAAATACTAATTGTCGTTGTTGAAGGTTTTTTCTATCAACAACCAAATTCAAGACGTGTCTGTATTTGAATGAATCTGATTAATCAGATTGTTTCAAATACAGAACATCGTTGTTGAAGGTTTTTTCTATCAACAACCAAATTCAAGACATGTCTGTATTTGAATGAATCTGATTAATCAGATTGTTTCAAATACAGAACATCGTTGTTGAAGGTTTTTTTTTCAACAACCAAATTCAAGACCTGTCTGTATTTGAATGAATCTGATTAATCAGATTGTTTCAAATACAGAACATCGTTGTTGAAGGTTTTTTCTATCAACAACCAAATTCAAGACGTGTCTGTATTTGAATGAATCTGATTAATCAGATTGTTTCAAATACAGAACATCGTTGTTGAAGGTTTTTTCTATTAACAACCAAATTCAAGACGTGTCTGTATTTGAATGAATCTGATTAATCAGATTTTTCAAATACTAATTGTCGTTGTTGAAAGTTTTTTCTATCAACAACCAAATTCAAGACGTGTCTGTATTTGAATGAATCTGATTAATCAGATTGTTTCAAATACTAATTGTCGTTGTTGAAGGTTTTTTCTATCAACAACCAAATTCAAGACGTGTCTGTATTTGAATGAATCTGATTAATCAGATTGTTTCAAATACAGAACATCGTTGTTGAAGGTTTTTTCTATCAACAACCAAATTCAAGACGTGTCTGTATTTGAATGAATCTGATTAATCAGATTGTTTCAAATACAGAACATCGTTGTTGAAGGTTTTTTCTATCAACAACCAAATTCAAGACGTGTCTGTATTTGAATGAATCTGATTAATCAGATTGTTTCAAATACAGAACATCGTTGTTGAAGGTTTTTTCTATCAACAACCAAATTCAAGACCTGTCTGTATTTGAATGAATCTGATTAATCAGATTGTTTCAAATACAGAACATCGTTGTTGAAGGTTTTTTCTATCAACAACCAAATTCAAGACGTGTCTGTATTTGAATGAATCTGATTAATCAGATTTTTCAAATACTAATTGTCGTTGTTGAAGGTTTTTTCTATCAACAACCAAATTCAAGACGTGTCTGTATTTGAATGAATCTGATTAATCAGATTGTTTCAAATACAGAACATCGTTGTTGAAGGTTTTTTCTATCAACAACCAAATTCAAGACATGTCTGTATTTGAATGAATCTGATTAATCAGATTGTTTCAAATACAGAACATCGTTGTTGAAGGTTTTTTTTCAACAACCAAATTCAAGACCTGTCTGTATTTGAATGAATCTGATTAATCAGATTGTTTCAAATACAGAACATCGTTGTTGAAGGTTTTTTCTATCAACAACCAAATTCAAGACGTGTCAGTATTTGAATGAATCTGATTAATCAGATTGTTTCAAATACAGAACATCGTTGTTGAAGGTTTTTTCTATTAACAACCAAATTCAAGACGTGTCTGTATTTGAATGAATCTGATTAATCAGATTTTTCTACTAATTGTCGTTGTTGAAAGTTTTTTCTATCAACAACCAAATTCAAGACGTGTCTGTATTTGAATGAATCTGATTAATCAGATTGTTTCAAATACTAATTGTCGTTGTTGAAGGTTTTTTCTATCAACAACCAAATTCAAGACGTGTCTGTATTTGAATGAATCTGATTAATCAGATTGTTTCAAATACAGAACATCGTTGTTGAAGGTTTTTTCTATCAACAACCAAATTCAAGACGTGTCTGTATTTGAATGAATCTGATTAATCAGATTGTTTCAAATACAGAACATCGTTGTTGAAGGTTTTTTCTATCAACAACCAAATTCAAGACCTGTCTGTATTTGAATGAATCTGATTAATCAGATTGTTTCAAATACAGAACATCGTTGTTGAAGGTTTTTTCTATCAACAACCAAATTCAAGACGTGTCTGTATTTGAATGAATCTGATTAATCAGATTTTTCAAATACTAATTGTCGTTGTTGAAGGTTTTTTCTATCAACAACCAAATTCAAGACGTGTCTGTATTTGAATGAATCTGATTAATCAGATTGTTTCAAATACAGAACATCGTTGTTGAAGGTTTTTTCTATCAACAACCAAATTCAAGACATGTCTGTATTTGAATGAATCTGATTAATCAGATTGTTTCAAATACAGAACATCGTTGTTGAAGGTTTTTTCTATCAACAACCAAATTCAAGACGTGTCTGTATTTGAATGAATCTGATTAATCAGATTGTTTCAAATACTAATTGTCGTTGTTGAAGGTTTTTTCTATCAACAACCAAATTCAAGACGTGTCTGTATTTGAATGAATCTGATTAATCAGATTGTTTCAAATACAGAACATCGTTGTTGAAGGTTTTTTCTATCAACAACCAAATTCAAGACGTGTCTGTATTTGAATGAATCTGATTAATCAGATTGTTTCAAATACAGAACATCGTTGTTGAAGGTTTTTTCTATCAACAACCAAATTCAAGACCTGTCTGTATTTGAATGAATCTGATTAATCAGATTGTTTCAAATACAGAACATCGTTGTTGAAGGTTTTTTCTATCAACAACCAAATTCAAGACGTGTCTGTATTTGAATGAATCTGATTAATCAGATTTTTCAAATACTAATTGTCGTTGTTGAAGGTTTTTTCTATCAACAACCAAATTCAAGACGTGTCTGTATTTGAATGAATCTGATTAATCAGATTGTTTCAAATACAGAACATCGTTGTTGAAGGTTTTTTCTATCAACAACCAAATTCAAGACATGTCTGTATTTGAATGAATCTGATTAATCAGATTGTTTCAAATACAGAACATCGTTGTTGAAGGTTTTTTCTATCAACAACCAAATTCAAGACGTGTCTGTATTTGAATGAATCTGATTAATCAGATTGTTTCAAATACAGAACATCGTTGTTGAAGGTTTTTTCTATTAACAACCAAATTCAAGACGTGTCTGTATTTGAATGAATCTGATTAATCAGATTTTTCAAATACTAATTGTCGTTGTTGAAAGTTTTTTCTATCAACAACCAAATTCAAGACGTGTCTGTATTTGAATGAATCTGATTAATCAGATTGTTTCAAATACAGAACATCGTTGTTGAAGGTTTTTTCTATCAACAACCAAATTCAAGACGTGTCTGTATTTGAATGAATCTGATTAATCAGATTGTTTCAAATACTAATTGTCGTTGTTGAAGGTTTTTTCTATCAACAACCAAATTCAAGACGTGTCTGTATTTGAATGAATCTGATTAATCAGATTGTTTCAAATACAGAACATCGTTGTTGAAGGTTTTTTCTATCAACAACCAAATTCAAGACGTGTCTGTATTTGAATGAATCTGATTAATCAGATTGTTTCAAATACTAATTGTCGTTGTTGAAGGTTTTTTTTTCAACAACCAAATTCAAGACCTGTCTGTATTTGAATGAATCTGATTAATCAGATTGTTTCAAATACAGAACATCGTTGTTGAAGGTTTTTTCTATCAACAACCAAATTCAAGACGTGTCTGTATTTGAATGAATCTGATTAATCAGATTGTTTCAAATACTAATTGTCGTTGTTGAAGGTTTTTTCTATCAACAACCAAATTCAAGACGTGTCTGTATTTGAATGAATCTGATTAATCAGATTGTTTCAAATACTAATTGTCGTTGTTGAAGGTTTTTTTTTCAACAACCAAATTCAAGACCTGTCTGTATTTGAATGAATCTGATTAATCAGATTGTTTCAAATACAGAACATCGTTGTTGAAGGTTTTTTCTATCAACAACCAAATTCAAGACGTGTCTGTATTTGAATGAATCTGATTAATCAGATTGTTTCAAATACTAATTGTCGTTGTTGAAGGTTTTTTCTATCAACAACCAAATTCAAGACGTGTCTGTATTTGAATGAATCTGATTAATCAGATTGTTTCAAATACAGAACATCGTTGTTGAAGGTTTTTTCTATTAACAACCAAATTCAAGACGTGTCTGTATTTGAATGAATCTGATTAATCAGATTTTTCAAATACTAATTGTCGTTGTTGAAGGTTTTTTCTATCAACAACCAAATTCAAGACGTGTCTGTATTTGAATGAATCTGATTAATCAGATTGTTTCAAATACAGAACATCGTTGTTGAAGGTTTTTTCTATCAACAACCAAATTCAAGACATGTCTGTATTTGAATGAATCTGATTAATCAGATTGTTTCAAATACTAATTGTCGTTGTTGAAGGTTTTTTTTATCAACAACCAAATTCAAGACGTGTCTGTATTTGAATGAATCTGATTAATCAGATTGTTTCAAATACTAATTGTCGTTGTTGAAGGTTTTTTCTATCAACAACCAAATTCAAGACATGTCTGTATTTGAATGAATCTGATTAATCAGATTGTTTCAAATACAGAACATAGTTGTTGAAGATTTTTTCTATCAACAACCAAATTCAAGGCGTGTCTGTATTTGAATGAATCTGATTAATCAGATTGTTTCAAATACAGAACATCGTTGTTGAAGGTTTTTTCTATCAACAACCACTTCACTGTCGTTTACAAATGTAACGACTGTAAAGTTAAATATTGCGTTGTTTGTGTCAACACAATTACCACCAATTGTGTCGTCTGTGGTCGAGTGATTAGAAGAGGACCTCTTTCTCGCATACATACAAAACACATATACAAAACACATATACATAACACATACATACAAAACACATACATTCAAAACACATACAAACACATAGTCTGTGGTCGAGTGATTGGGAAAGGACCTCTTTCTCGCAAATATAGTGTTATAAAACACTAAATTATAACAATAAATTTAGCACACAAACGGCCCTATTTTAGGGCCAATAATTATATAAAGAAAGCCCAAAATTATAATTAAAATAAATTATAATTAATAACATTTTTAATTTTAATATTTTTCCATTTATTTATAATTTTTATAAATATTTTAATAGATTTTTAAATTAAATAGTAAAATATATTATATAATCTATATAGTACTATCAATAGTAAGCCAATAGTATATCTATCATATAACACAATTGATAGAAAATTCATTCATAATATATTTTATTATTTACTATAGTACTATAGGGGGTACTAACTAGTTAAAATTATAATTTAATAATTATTATGTTTAGTTTATTTTTTTTATAATAAATAAATAATATAATATTTAAAATACTATTTATAATTTACAATAAATAATTTTTTGTTTTACTTTAACTGTAAACAACAAATTTATTATTTTATCCTAAATATTTATTTGAATATTATTATCTAAATTTATTTTTTTATTATTATTATAATTATTTCTCAATATAATTCAATTGTCATTTACTAATAAAATCAATAATAATAAAATAAATTAGTTTATGCTATAAGTTTAGTTTAATAGTTAAAAATTAACATTAAATTTTAATGTTTAGTTTTGTAATTTTATAGATATTAATTTATATTAAATATATACTATTTTTATTATATTAAACTATTTTTTTATTTAAATTAAACTATTTATGTAATTTAAGGACTAAAATATTGTCTATTAATTTTTTTAAATTAAACAAAATATTATATAAATAAAAAAATACAACAATTTTATAAATACTATAATAAAATAATTTATATATTACATAGCTAAATTTTTATGTCCATATATTATAATTTATATTATTTACATAATCAACAATTATTATATTGTTTTTTAAATTTTATATGTCTAGACAATGTTTTTTTTAAATTAAAAAATCCATATTTTTATATATAAAGTTATATCAAAATAAATTTAATGATAAAAATTAATCAATAAAAAAATCAATATAATTACTACAACACAAGTATATTAACTATTAATTATTATTTAATTTTAAAAATTTAATCAAAACTTAGTACTACTACTAGTAGTAGTAGTAGTAGTGTATTAATGATTGACAATATAATTGTTAAATAATTTATAAAATTTTTCAGTTAGAGTGGTAACAGAGGCGGCAGTAAATATGGTAAACAAAAAACCGCTAATATATACAAACAATGTATAAATGCATACAATTATAGCAAATAAATCCATTTTTAACGAATAGACTGCTGTATAAAAATATAACAATAATTGTACCGAAAATTAGCCAAATATTTAGCAAAAATTTTGACCAATAACTGTGGTTATAGTCCGAGATATCGGCAAATAATTTATATAATAATTTTATTAGATGTTCAATACGTTTACTAGTATTTAATTTACGTCTAGTAGTAGTAGTAGTAGTAATAGTTGTCAACTGTTTTAGCTTACGATAGCATTGAAACTGCCGGTACTTTAGATAGCGACACAGTATATATAAAAATAGACCAATTGATAGGCAATTATGTCTAACATATAGCCGCACCATAGGATCAGAAACAGGCTGTTAGGTAGACCTAACAGTAGGGCTATAGTATATATCAGTTATATTTAGTATATATCCTAACATAACTAATATTAGACAAAATACGGGTACTATAAATGTTTGATTAAATTTTATGAAAATACATAACCCGTGCAACCGATTGATAAGCTGATGGATAGCCAGGGGATCGGTTAGACCAACCGTAAGGGGTGTACGTCCCGGCAAACCGGACATCATTTCAAATACCCCCATAAATGTTGGTTTTATATCCAACCGGTAATTATAATAATAGATTAATTCGGATAATATGATTAATACGGATAACAATATATACGAAATATTAATCAATTTTCCCATTTTCCAGAAATATTGAAAATCGCCTAACAATGCAAACATTAGCCAATTGTTTGGATCGATAAATAATAAACAGATTAGTCGTTCAATTAAATAAACTACAGAAACAATGCATATAATTACGGGTCGTTTAAACCATAGTCTCTGTTGAGGACAACAATCATCGGCGGCTACTAATCGATGGTTACTTAAGCCGATTCGGTATAAATGATAGGCCGACCACTTGTATACCTGATTTGGTGGTAATATTTTATTTGCTGAAAATTCAGGCATATTTTATTTATTTATTTAAATAACAACAAAAACAATAACAAACTTATACTAATAGGTTGACTATTATTATAAAAATTATATATTTTTTTATAAATATATAACTTTATATTTAAAATAAATTGCTAATTAAAATTATAAGATTTTAAATTAAATTTATAGCTAATACAGTATATATATAATATAAACAATTTTATAATTTTGATTAATTTTGATTATTATTAATAATAATACTGTAATAATTATATTTATTATAATTAAAGTATAATAATTAAAATTATAATATTATATAAAAAATATTTATATTAAATTTATAGCTAATACAGTATAGATATATATATATATAATTTAATAAAATATATAATTTTATAATTTTGATTAATTTTAGCAATAATAATAATAATAATACTGTAATAATTTAGTTTTGAAAAGTTTATAATGATATATGTTTACTATAAGTAAATATATATTGTTTTTTAACTTATAATTAACTATAAAATCATTATTTAAAAAAAATAATAACCAAAAAATTTTATGTCTATTATAATTAATAATAATACTAATGATTTTTATGAGACATTAATAATAATATTGATTTTTATATTTTTTATTAGTAAACATATCATATAGAAACTTGAAACTAAATTATAATTAATGTTAGTTAAGTTAAAGTTTAGTTTAAAATTTTATTTAAAAAAAATTAGTAATTTATAATGATTTATAGTTTTTGTTATAATATAATATAAGTTTTTATTAGTATTTTTTAGTTTAATATTTATAAAAAATAAATAAAATAAAACAAACTTTAATTTAAATAATAATAATAGAGTTTTATATAACATTTTCAATATTACGATTTATATAATAAAACTAAAAATTATTTTTAAATAAATATTAACTTATTTTTTAACTGTAATTATTTAGTTAATAATAATTATTTTTATTTTATTTTTTTAGATATAAATAACTATATAATTTTTTATATACACAACACAAACACATATACAAACATACATACAATAACATATAAAACACATACATACAAAACATATACATATATAAAACATATACATATATAAAACACATACAAACACACATACAAACACACATACAAACATATATACAAACACACATACATACATACAAAACACACATACATACAAAACACATACATACAAAACATATACATATATAAAACACATACAAACACACATACAAACACATATACAAACATATATACAAACACACATACATACATACAAAACACATACATACAAAACACATACATACAAACACACATACAAGCACACATACAAAACACATATAAAACATATATAAACACACATACATATAAAACACATATACAAACACACATACAAACACATATACAAACACACATACAAACACACATACAAACACATATACAAACACATAGCAATGTACCTGTATTATTAATAAAAAAAACTATACATATTATTGACACATACTTGATGTATAAACATGGTAAATTTTAACTACATTTTAACTACTAATGCTATTAACCTATGTATATACATATGTACCATAAATAGTGCTTGCTTCAATAAGTCGAGGGCCAATGGCGCAACGGATAACGCGCCTGACTACGGATCAGGAGATTCCAGGTTCGAATCCTGGTTGGCTCGCTGGATTTTTTTGTTGATTATTATAATTTTTTGTTGATTGCATTTTTAGTTTTTATTGTTGTAATTACAACATTATATTTAATATTAATTAATAAATCAGTTATTTTTTATATTTATTTTTATATATAGAATATATACTTAAAAAAAACAAAATTTTATTAACTAATGGGTTAAACAACAAATAAAAAACAATATATTATAACTATATATTGATTTTTAAAAAAAAATAGTTTACTATTTTGAAAGTTTTTTTTATATAAAAAAAATATTATTAGATATGATATCTATTTTAGTTATTTATTTATTAATTATAATACAGTAATACAGTGACCGATAATAGATTTTAATAAAAATATTTTTATTTTTTTTAAATACCGATTAATAACAAAATTATTTATAATAAAATCAACAAAAAATAATTAAATCTATTTTATTTTAAGTATTAATAATTCATAAATTCTTTTAATAAATAAATATTTAGTTATTTTTTAGGAAAAAATATTACATTTTATTTGTTATATAACTAATTAGACTCAAAAATAAATTGTTGGCTAATTTTTTTTTATTTAATGTCTAACTTTATATATTATTTTTAAACATTTATTATAAAAAAAATATATTTAAACTAATTTTAATTTTTTAAAATATTAAGTGTAAAGTATTTTATTATCAATTTTTTTTGTTGTTTAAAAATCATAATACAATGTTTAGTGAGAAAGAGAGAGAGAGAGAGAGAGAGAGAGAGAGAGAGAGAGAGAGAGAGAGAGAGAGAGAGAGAGAGAGATAAAGATATCAATCATTTTATTATATTATTTGTGTGTGAATTGTATTTTATTTGTTCACATAAATAAAATACAACAACAAAACAAAAACAAAATAAATAAAATAAAAACATTGGTTTTCAATGTATTTAATAATAATAATAAAATTGGTTTTTATTTTCATTTAACAAACATTCAAACAAACAAATAAACAAAAAATCCGGAAGTTTTTAATTTTTATTAAAAGCGAGAAATAGAGAGAGAGAGAGAGAGAGATGTTTGAAATTATTTTTTATTTTTTTTAAATAATATATTTTTTTTGTTTTGAATAACTTTTCCGCTAATTTATTGCACTTATGTATTGAAAGAGAGAGAGAGAGGGAGTAAGAGAGAGAGAGAGAGAGAGAGAGAGAGAGAGAGAGAGAGAGAGAGAGAGAGAGAGAGTAATCCTATAACTTATAGATAATATTAGATAATAATAAAAGATATAATTAAATAATTTATTATAAATTTATTTATTTTTTTGCAAAAAATAAAAGATTACATAAAAGTACTGTAAGTTTTTTTGTTTAATATAATTATTTGATTAGCTTTGAGACAATTTTATTTAAAATTAAATAAAATATTAACAATAAATAATACTTACAACAAAAAATTTTTTTTAACTGTAAATAAAATAATAAATAATAAGAAACAAAATTATGTTTTATATAATTTTAACTTATTTTTATAAATTTAATTTAATAATTTATTTTAATCTTTTTTTAATTTTAATCACAATAAAATCAACAAAAAAATAAACATATAATATATTTATCATTTTAAATATATTACAAATTTTGAAAAAACTATAACATATTATACTATATATATATATTAATCCTATTATTATTTTTAAATATTATTAATTATTTAATTTTTTGTTGTAAAACTATTTATCAATTAATTATAATAATAATAATAACAAATGAATATTTGATATCAAAATTTTTTTTTGTTATTTGGATCATAAAAAAACTTTTTATATTTTTATATATAATAAAAATATTTATAACATTTAGTAGTAGTAGTATTTGAGACACACTTTCACTGTTAGTTAATATAGTATTTAATAATAATTTATTTTTAAAAAAAACTAATATATCAAACATACTGTATATACAGCACATGTATGTTTGAGAAAAAATAATAAAAAGATAGCACATATACCTAAACCTAAATTTTTTACAAATAATAACAAACAAACAGTTTTGAAGCCAAGGTAAGGTAAATAACTACCAGTGCTTTACAAATTAGTAATAGGCATAGCCATAGCACATGTAGTCATTTAGTTAGTCAGTCAGTCAGTTAGTCTATAAAATATTCAATAGTAGTAGTAGTAGTAGTAGTAGTCATCGCCAGTAGGCATCACTCACATTGAGAGCTTATATACTGTATATTATACACTGTAGGTATAGCCTCATACCATACATACCTTAATAAATACCTGTACTGTATGTGTGTGTGTGTGCACTGTCTCACACATACCTGTGCTCTCTCTCTCTCTCTCTCTCTCTATCTCTCTCTCTCTCTCTCTCTCTCTCTCTCTCTCTCTCTCTCTCTCTCTCTCTCTCTCTCTCTCTCTCTCTCTCTCTCTCTCTCTCTCTCTCTCTCTCTCTCTCTCTCTCTCTCTCTCTCTCTCTCTCTCTCTCTCTCTCTCTCTCTCTCTCTCTCTCTCTCTCTCTCTCTCTCTCTCTCTCAGTGGGAATACAGAGGAAAAAATGTTAACTCTAGTAGTAGTAGTTTAATGGCTAAAAACTGTACTAATATTTTACAGTAAAACTATTTTTCTTTAAGCAAACTATGAGAGGATTTTTGTGTTGTTATTGTCTGCAAAAAAAAACTTTAAGTTAAAACTAATAACCAGTACTTAGGCTTTAGACTGACTCTCTCTCTCTCTCTCTCTCTCTCTCTCTCTCTCTCTCTCTCTCTCTCTCTCTCTCTCTTTCAGTCAATAAGTCAGTCACTAACTCACTCTCATTTAGATGACATCACTAGATCCCGGAGCCAATGATTACCGGCACTATCTCTCTCTCTCTCTCTCTCTCTCTCTCTCTCTCTYTCTCTCTCTCTTTCATTTAGTATCGTATGATATGTGTGTATGTGTTTCATATGTTTTTTTGAAAAAACCATTTATTTTTGAAAAACTAACTAAAAGTTTATAATAAATTATAATTTCATTTAATATTATTACTGTATATACACTGTATATGTGTATATAATTACAACATTATAAGTAAAAACTATTTGGTTTTTCACACACAGTATAGTAAAGTACAGTAAAGTTTTTAAATGTTTATTCAATACTATTTTGTTTTATTATTATTATTACTGTATATTAATTAAAACAAAACAAAATAGTTTAACAAATAATGTAAATTATAATCAAAATGTTTAATAATAATAATAATAATAAAATCTATTCAAATGTGATTCAACAAAAAAAATTTATTTATTCAGTAGTTATTATTAACTATTAAAACAATATATTAATACTACTATTAATAATAATAATAATAATAATAATGTCTATTTAAATATCATTAATAATAATAATGTTTTTATTTTAACTTTTTTTTAAAGTGAAATGATATTATAAATAATAAATTTTTTAAACAAATTGTTTTTTTTAAATATCATATATATTTTAATTTTTTAAATTTTCATAAAGTTTTTAACATAATAATAATAATAATGTCAACCAATAATTTATCAACGATTGTCAAACAATTGTTTTGTATAATATTTTTGGCCATCAATATCAATGAGATGATGTGCGGCTTGAATGGGACAACTGTTAGTACTATCATAGGTAGGGACAGGGATGTCGGTGTTGTTGGTGTATCTGATGACAATAGGACCTGTTTGATGGACTCTATATGCAAAAACAATGACAAATCCGGATCCAATCGCAACTCGCCCTGCCATCAGATACATGTGCCCTACGATAATGTTACCGACGATGACTTTTACGATCTATTGTGGACACACTGTCCCCACTTTTTCGATGATAAAGGTATGTCTATATGTGTTTTGTATGTGATGTGTATGTGTATATAAATAAATTTATATATATATATATATATATATGTGTGTGTGTGTGTGTGTGTGTGTGTGTGTGTTTGTAATATGTATTTATGTGTGTTTGTAATATGTATTTATGTGTGTTTGTAATATCTATTTATGTGTGTGTGTGTTTAGTATGTATGTTTGTAACATGTATGTATTTATGTGTGTGTGTGTGTGTGTGTGTGTGTGTGTGTGTGTGTGTGTGTGTGTGTGTGTGTGTGTGTGTGTGTGTGTGTGTGTGTGTGTGTGTGTGTGTGTGTGTGTGTGTGTGTGTGTGTGTGTGTGTGTGTGTGTGTGTGTGTGTGTGTGTGTGTGTGTGTGTGTGTGTGTGTGTGTGTGTGTAATATGTATGTATGTATGTATGTATGTATATATTTATGTATGTGTATGTTCATTAATTTGTGTTAATTTATATTTTTATGATAAATTAAAATTATTTATTTGATCAACAATTTATGTGATAAATATATTTTATATAATATATAAAATAGTAATAGAAATAAAAAAAGTAATTTTTTTTGATTATTTAAAATCTAATTTTATCTACAATTGTTTTTTTTTGATAGACAAAACATTTGACACATACATACAGTCACACAATATTTTTTAATTATTATTTTTAATTGTGTATTAAATAATGTTTTTTTTTTTAAAAAAGAGATTTTAAATTTCACTTAATTATTATATCCTAGAAATTGTTTTTTTTAAATAGTTATTTATAGTTAAATATTGTTGTCTTTATAATTACTGAGAGTATTATTTTTATCATTAAATTTTTTTTCAAAACAATATAATCGGTTATTTACTTTACCATTCAAAATGTTAACCAAATATAAATATATATATATATATAATTGTTATCTTATTTAATATAAATGTTTATACCGTTTAAACAGTTTTTTTTAAAAAAAAAGTTATGTTATTTTTAGTGATAAACACAAACAAAAAAAAACAAAACTTATTTCATAAGTTGTTTATCGATATATATATAATATAAATATAATATTAAACACATATTAAAACAAAATTTTTAAACATTAATACCAAGTATTTAACAAACAAACACAAAAAAAATATGATAAATAAATACTTGAATGACTTGTTTTGTACTGAAAACAGTTATACAATAATTTTATTTTTTTTTTTTTTAATTATTTGTATATCAATAGTATATACAGTATTAAAATAATTTATCAAAACATATGTACAGAAAAAACAATCAAAAAAAAACAACTTTCATATGACTTTTGCTTATATTTTATTTATAAAAAAATTATTATTATTATTATTATTATTATTATTATTATTATTATTATTATTATTATTATTATTGCATTCAATCTTTGATCGCAAATAAAATTTTTTAAACATAATGTATTTATTATATTATTTAGTTATCAACAAAAAAAAATAAACTACTTATTGATGATTATAATTAATAGTCGCCATAAATATTACAACAAAAAAATTAGTTTATTTTAGACAGTAATTCACTTAATAATAATAATATATACAGTAATATCTCTTATATATATATTTTTTGATTGTATATAAAAAAACTGTTTCAAGTATTTCCTCGATTAAAATCATTTTTTTTTTAATTTTATTATTTTATATTTTTATAAATATATATATATATTTATAAATCTATGCCTAACTTATTATTGAATGAGGAAAATTAATTTTTTTAAATATAAAAATATTATTTAATATATTTGAGAGAAATAAAAAACTATACAAAACTAGTATTTAATTTAGTATTTTATAATTTATTAAATATTATTTTTTTCTTTAATATAAATTTATTTAAATAAATAATTTATGTAAATCTGATGTTCAGCTATTGAAACAAAAAAAAACATCATTTTTTTGAAAAAAATAAATTATTTAATGTTATGTTATTTTTTTATTACGGAAACATAGATTTAAGTTTTATTTACTTAGATTTTTTTTATTAAAAAAAATGTTTTTAAAGTTGATTTATTTTTGTTAATTTACAAGCAATTAATCAATACTACTATTACTACTACTAGTATTTTAAAGATTACTATTTATTTAGATTTATTTTTGTTGATAAACAACAAAATAAAATAAAAAGTTTTTAAAACTTGAAAACATTATTAAATAAAATATTTTTGTCAAATTTATTTTAAATATTAATATAATTAATACAATATTTATTACAGTATATTATATATAGTTTATTTTTGATAGACATTATTAAAGTAGATTTTTTTTATTTAATATATTTTGATTTTTAATTTTTATTTAACCAGAAATAAATTATTAACAATAATAAAAACTATTATAAAAATACAGTACTTTTTGCAAATCATTTAATTTTATTTGATTTTATTGTTTTAAACAACAATTGTGTTAAATATCGTGTTATTTAATCGATAGTTATATAGTTTTTATTATTTAATTTAATATCATATAATTATTTGATACAATTATAATCACAATTTCTAGTAATAATAATAATAATACGGTTTAATAAAATTATTATTTTGCAATACTATTATAATTTATATATAATATATATATATACCAAATATATTCGTGTATTATTAATATTACATTTTATTATTTATTAGCATTTAATTAGCTATACTATTATACATTAATTTTTTTCAATTACAATTTGAAAGTGATTTTATTTGACTATAATATTTGATTACCAAAAACTGTTTCAAATCAGTTACAAACATATGACCTGAAAATTAAAGCATTTTTTCAAAAAAAATAAAAAATAATATTGTTTTTGACTACAGTATTATTATTATAATTATAATTAAAAAATAACTATTTGATATTTAATAGAAAAAAATAATTTATTTTATTTTTATATTTAGTTTTTATTATTATTGGCGTCATATATATATATGTTATACTGTTTATACATATTTGAAATAATAATAAATTATAAATAATTAAAACATTTTCGTGTTTATAAATTAAATACAATTATTATTTTTAAGGTATTTTATACACACAAAAAAAAATAATTAATTAATTAGTAAAATAACTCTTTGAATAACTATTTTTATTAATATTAATATTACATTTATATTTTAATTACAAAATTTTTTATATATAGTTTTTAATTACATTAAATGGGGTTTTAGTTTAATGTCAATAAATATGTGGAAATATTTTTATTTTTTATATAAAACCTAAAATAAAACATTTGTTATATATTTATTAATATATTTTTATATACACACCTGTTATTTGCCAAATATAAACATTAAAATTAATTAAATAATTAATGAAAAATAATTGACATTTAATTATTAGCAACAAAAATAAATTGCTGTAAAAAATTAATTCATTTAATTGCAACAAAAAAAATATTTGAACTTTAATTTCACTTTTATTTTTTTAAAAAAATGAAATCAAATACAATCGGAAACCATTGACTTATTTATTATTATTTTTTTAATATATATCTAAACAAAATGTGTGTCAATATGTCGATCAATAAATTAAAATATAAGGGAATACTTGTTTCAAAAAAAATTAAAAAAAAATAAAACAAATTATTCATAAATACCTTTAAATGTTTTTTTGTTCAAAAAAAATTTTGTTTTTATTACTAAACTAAATGTTGTTTTCATCACTCAATATAAGTAATAATAATAATAATAATAATAATAATAATAATTTTTAAATAATATCTATAATGTTGTTGTTGTTGTCATTAATGTATGATTTAAATCATTAATATTTACGATAATGGGATCCCATTTGAACTTTAAATTTTTATTTTTTTTTTAATTTTATTAATTTAATAATCAAAACAACACAAAAATTATTACTTTAATAATTTTAAATTATAAATGATGATCTATCAAATAATGACCTAGATAGTCAACAACAAAAAAATAAATTAATAGTTAGATAAAATATATTATCTATTTTTTTGGGGTATACCTGTAATTATATATATTATAGAAAACTAAAATATTTTTATTATTTTTTAAGATTATTATAATAAATGTCTATCAATTGATTATCATTTAAAATGTTAATGAATATTATAGTAATAATAATAATAATAATAATAATAATTGTTTATAAATTGTTAAATTAACCGTAAAATATATGCATAACTTTTATTTTTTATTTGGTTATCAATTTTGAATATCAAAATCAAAAGTTTTATAAATTTTTTTTGTTTATGAATATATTCATTAAATTATCATTATTTTTGGTTATATGTTATGTTTATCTAATGTTTTTACTTTTAAAATAAATAAAAAAAAATCTGAATTTTTTTCCTAATAACTATAAAATATTTATTTTAAAAAAATCATATTTAATTTATTAATTAAGTTTTATATCTATATAATAGTTGTTTAGTATAATTAATATATAATTTTATAAAAATCACATTTTATTTGAACTTTTGGTTGAATTATTAGTTAATGATTATTTTAAAAGGCATCAAAAATTATTATTATTATTATTATTATTAAATAATCTTAAGTATTACTGTATTATATAATATAAAATTTATTTTAAAAAACCTTCAAAACATTTATTGATATTATTTCTATTGACCTCTAATTATATAAGCATTTAATTTGATAGTAATTAAGATTATGAAAAATATTTTTATAATTATTTATGTTAATTATATTCAATATATATATAATGCATAACATTTTTTTAAAAAATCATTCAAAAGTTAACATAATTATAATAATTATGTTATTTGAAAATAAAACTAATTAAATAAATATTATCAATAAAATAAATTAGGGGTTAAGCGCCAAAATATTTATTAAATTTCTAGTGAAACTATTGCACCATAAATGTAGTTTATTTAAACAAAATTATAATTTATTATTAACTAAATAATAATTTAAAAAAATTAAAACAGTATATATTGAAAATTAAATATTGTATAATATAAAACAATAAATTAGATATAAATATTAATTATTAAATTAATAAACATTTTATAAAATTAATTATAAAACTCAATTAATTGTTAAAAAAAATTAATAATTAATAAATTTAAAACAAATAAATTAATTGAAATTAATACTAATTTAAAAATTACTGATATTATTAAATAAAATAAAAAAATATTAGTTAATTATTAATTATTTTTAAAATAAAATATTTATATTTAAAACAAAAATAATCAAAAAATAAATTCAAAGTTAAAAATATCTATTATTTATTATCAATAAAAATATTTTAATATATTTTTTATTACTAATTATTTTATTTATTTTTTTTAATATTTTTAATTTTTTAGGCGATCTCTTGCATCCGATCTGTTGTAGTGCAGAACAGGAGGACTCGATCTCACGGCTCATATCTCAAGTGGATATCATCCGCCGATCGTGTCCTTCGTGTACAACAAATGCTAAAAAATATTTTTGTAATTTATTTTGTTTACCGAAACAATCGGAGATTTTGAACATTGAAAAAACCATACATAAGGCTATACTGAATATATCGTACGTTATATCCAAACAATTTGCCGAAACATTTTACCAATCGTGTCGTGATGTCCGTATTTTCGGGGCCTACCTAATGGATCAGGAGTTTATATGCGGACCGTATAAACGATCAAATTGTACGGCCGAACGATTTCTGACAACTCTCGGATCGATTAGTCAAATGCCGCTTATTATACATCCGGTTATTACTGATTTGGTGGGCACTGGTAGTAGTGGTGAGGGTGATGGAGGAGGACTGGTATCACTGTTGGGACACCGATTCAGGCCAATGTCTGGCCAGGCCTACCAGTGCTACGAATCGCCGCCCAATGATAATGCCTGTTCATGTGATAACTGTGAACGTAGATGTAATGAAACATTATTAGCTAATTATCAAAATAATAATAATAATCATCAAAATGTAAAACTAAATGATGAAAATGCAGCCACACATGGATTAGGTGGTAATTTGGATCAATTTTTTATCTATAGAATTGTGGCCACCGTTTTGGTTATTAAATATATTTTTTAGTTTTTTAAAAGTTAATAGAGAGAATTAGTTTAAAAAAAAAATTAATTATGTTTTAACTTAGAAAATAAATTTGAAAAATAATTAATAATATTAGATGTAATAATAAAAATAATAATTTTTAAGCATTTATTACAATGTTATCAGTAATCATATGTTAATACATTATGTTAATAAAATTAAAGTTTAAAAGAAAAATAAATTTTATGTTAAATACTAAAGAATTATTTTTTTAAAAAAATCTAAATAATAAAAAATTCAATTTTGTATATCATTATAATTATCTGATTAAATATATTTATTTAAATAAAATATTGTGTAAAAATTATATTAAATAATAATTATAAATATATAATAGTATTATAATTATTAATACGTGTTTTAATTAAAAAACCCAAAAAATTATTTAAAATACTTGATAGATTTTTTAAATAAGGATTCTTGCTTAATTTTTTCATTGCTAAAAAAATAAATTATTAAAAATATGTTAATTATTGATAATAAAATAAAATAAAATCTTCAAATAATTATTAAAAAAAAAAACAATAATAATTACCGTATTTTAGTTTTGAAAAAGTTTGCATAAAATTCATGTATATCAAGATTTTCGACAATTTGTTGAAAATTATTGGTATTTTTTAACAAAAATCTGTTATCAAACATACATTGTTGACATAAATTGTTGATAATCTGTGTACTAGTGGGTCGATTGGTTGGCAATATATGTGTCATCGATATTAATAAATGAATTAATTTAGTCATATACTTACTAACTAATTGTTCTCTATAAATATTTACATCACTATTAATAATAATAAATAAAAAAAAATCAATAATTAGTAATCAAGTATAAAAATTTTCATTAATATAAAAATGATATTTACTTCAAATTAATATCAAATAATTCCAGTCCGATAATACCTAAGCTATAGATATCAAACTTTTCGTTATAATTTCGTCCATTTCTTTCAGGAGGTGTATAGTATTTAGTACCGGCTTTTGATGTATGACTGTCTGAATGTGTGTCCGTACGGTTGTGATCCGTTGCAAAACCAAAGTCACATAGTTTTATAAAACGATTATCTAATGGCTTATCATTGATGAGTATATTTCCGGGTTTGAGATCGCGATGAATAACTGGTGGTTGTCTTGTATGCAGATATTCAACGCATTCACACATCTCTAACATTATATGACTTGTAATGTAATACTCGATACAATCAATCGGTTCATTTGATTGTCTTTTAAATATTTCTGCTTTCAATTTAATCAAATCTTTAAGACTTTGTGAACATAACTCCATTTGAATGTAAAGATTATTATTTGATTCAATCCACGAGTGATAATGTTTGACAACAAATTCTGATTGAAGTTTTACCAGTTGTTTGATTTCATTTTCAAAACAATGTTTTTGATTATCATCTGAATTGTTAAAAAATAAAATACTTATTATTTTTATTAAAATAAATAAACAAAAAAAATATTACCATTTATATTGAGTTGTTTAATAGCACACAAATTATTTGTTATTTTATTTTTAACTTTAAATACTTGACCAAAACTTCCCGTTTCTAACATACTTATCGATAAAAACTTATCGTTTTTAAATGATTTACTATTTATTTCCATTAAATAATTATTATATAAATCTATATCAATTGTTTCATAAGTTTTATAATGTTTATCGGCAAAAATTTCAATAAATGATTTATAATAGCATTCTTCTAATTCAATTAAATTTGAATTATTTATTAATGTAATTTTATAATAACAATAGTTGTCATCAATTTTAATATACAGACCCCATATATCACTCACTGATTGAATATTTGGTATTTTTGTTGGCATTTCATTTCGTCCGCATTTAAATAAATATCCATCAGTTGTTAGAAAAAATGTAAAACTATCAAAATTACTAATAAATTTTATATTTTTCAAGTTATCAATGATTTCTGGTTTATAATAATATTTAATAATATTATGTCCCAATTTATTTTCTCTATTTCTACCCCAACTATAAACGAGTCCATCACTTGTTATTGCAAATGAACACCAATTGTATGAATAAATTGATTTAATGACAGTATTTGCGGGAAATATAACACGAGTCGGACTATCAATGCATAGAGCATATTGTCCGCAACCGCACTGTCCGTATGTGTTATTACCCCATCCATAGACAGTGCCCGCACTGGTCAATGCCAGTGAATAATGTGAATCACAAGTGATATCAATAATACATTTATCGCTTAGGTATGTAATGATAGCTGGTTTTTTGCCTTCATCATCATTGATGGTATGTCTACCCAATTGTTTGTATTTATTCCAACCCCAGCTATATATTTGTTGATCAAGTGTTATACACAATGCAAATCCAATTCCAATAATAAATTTTTGAACCTTTTTGTCACATAATTCAGGTATAATTTGTGGTTCATTGACTTCACTGTTGTTGTGACCCAAACCAAGTATACCCGACATGTTATAACCCAATGTATAGACGCGATCATCATTTGTTACAAACCATACACTTTCTTCATAACAATGAAATAATTTTATTTCAGTTTTCAAATTTTCTGGTATTTTAGTACACAATGAAAATTTATTTAACAAATCAATTGCAGTCATTTTTTATATGCAAATATAATATAATATAAATATTGCTTTTTATTATTAATTAATTACATGATTTAACAATTTAACTAAATAAATGTTTTTTTTCTAAATTATAAAATGGCGATTCATATCATAACAAAAAACAATAAAAAATTAATTAATCTATTATTATAATGATATTAACCATAGAAATTATAATATTATATTCAATACATAGTTACAAGTATTGAGTATTACTAATTAGTATTAATGAAATATATACTTTTTAAAAAAATGTTTTATTAGATAATTTATATAGTTAAACTTAAAAAAATAAAAGTTATAATAGCATTATTAATAAATAATTTGACAATAATTTGATTGTTATAATTAAGTTATTTAAAAAAATAATTATTATTATTAATAATAAAAATTATTAATAAAAATGTTGATTTTATTTTATATTTAATTTAGTTTTTTTTGCTAAATAATTCTCTATTTAAATATTAGTATCAGTTATATATCAAAAATAATTATTAATTTTAAAAAATTTAAATCTGAAGTCAATTTATAATAATAATAATAATTTTATTATTAATTTTTATTTAAATTAAATTTATTCATTTATATTAATAGTAAGTGTTAAAAATTACAATTACAATAATAATAAAATAGTTATTTAATTAATAATTAATAATTATAAAATAAAATAAGTCAATATCTAAAAAACAAAAAATTAATTTAAATCATTGATTTTAGTTATCAATATCTGTCTAAATATATTATTATCTTTTGAATCAATTCGGGTCAAAAAATTTGCAATTAAATGATTTTTAATTAAATCATTATTAATATATTGTTGTTTATTATTGATAATATCAGTACAATCGGGTCTATCATAATATGTCAATTGTATCATTGATACAATTAATTTTGATAGTTTAGTAATATATAACTTTAAGTTAATATGCAGATACATGTTTTCAAATTTTCTAAAATTAAAAACACAAAAAAAATAATAATTAATTAGTTAAATAGTAATTCAAAACTAAAAATTTTTACCTAAAATCTAAATCCCTGTTGACATCAAATAAGTCCAATAGTATACAACCCATACTATAGATATCACTTTTCTCATTATATGCCACTCTATCCGAACCATAGTTATCGCATACCTCGGGTGCCATATATTTATCTGTACCAACATTTTTTTGTATGTAGTATTGATTCAGTGCCCATACGTAAGTGATCAGTGGCTAAACCAAAGTCACATAATTTTAAAAACCTATTATCTAATGGCTTATCATTGATGAGTATATTTCCGGGTTTAAGATCGCGATGAATAACCGGCGGTTGTCTTGTATGCAGATATTCAACGCATTCACACATCTCTAACATTAAATGACTTGAAATGTAATACTCAATGAAATCCATTGATTCATTGGATTTCCGATGAAATGTTTGTGGTTTCAATTCAATCAAATCTTTAAGACTTTTCGATAATAACTCCATTTGAATGTAAAGTATTTTTGACGATTCAATCCACGCGTCATAACATTTGACTACAAATTTTGACCGAAGTTTCAACAGTTGTTTGACTTCTTTTAAAATATTATCTTTAAGTTTTATATCTGTATAAAAATAAAAAAAAAATTAAAATATTTATTTAAAAACTAATACATTTTACCCGTTATTATAATATCTTTGATGGCAAACAATTCTTCTGTTTTATTGTCCAAACATTTATAAACTCTACCGAAACTTCCCGAACCTAACACTTCTTTTGGTTTAAAATTTGTTAAATATTTTTCGGGTTTATCCGTGATTTCCCTAAAATTTGTTAAATATTTTTCAATATCTATTGTTTCGTATGTTTGAAAATATCGATCGGCATAAAAATCAATGAATGATTTTTGCTGATCGATTAGTTTACATATAATAATATTAGTTTTGTTTTCATAGATAAGTTCATATAAATTCAAATCTGATTTTCTAATATAATGATTGTATAAATCAATTACTGAATCTAAACTATTGATTAGTGTTGGCTTATTATAGACAAAATCTTTTAGTGATCCAAATTGATAAACTAATCCATCGTTTGTCAGAAAATAAATTACTGATAATTTGAAAAATAAGCTATAATTAAACGATAGTTTTCGTATATTTTTCAATTTATTGGCTAAAAATTGTGGTTTACTAACAACTAAATGATTGTCAGTCCACCAGTGATAACCCCAACTGTAAACCAAACCATTCATATCTATAGCAAATAAAGTATTTTTTGTACAATATATTGACTAAATGGTAATATTTGTGGGAAATATTAGACGAGTCGGACTATCTATACAATCGGTTTGTTGTCCGCAACCGCACTGTCCGTACGTATTATTACCCCAACCATAGACAATGCCCGCACTGGTCAGTGCCAGCGTATGTTGTGAACCACTGATGATATCTGTTATACATTTATCGCTCAAGTATTTAATGATCGATGGTTTACTATACTGATCATCAACACTGGTAGGTCTACCCAATAATCCCTGTCCATTGAACCCCCAGCTATATATTTGTTGATCACCGGTCAGACAAAATGAAACCATTTTTCCGATTAGAAATTTTTGGACATTTTTCATACATAATTCCCGTATTAGTTCCGGTTTACTGATACTAGTTTGAGGTCCCAAACCAAGTATTGCCCATTTATTATTACCCAATGTATAGACCAGATCATCATTAGCTATCACAAACCAAACAGCATTTTTACTGCAATGAAATAATTTTATTGAATATTTAATATCTACGGGTATTTTATGACACAATGAAAACTTGTTTAATAAATCCAATTAAGACATGATTTGATTAAATTGTTATAAAATAAATTATTTTTTTAAAATATATAAAATATTTTTTTTAATAAATAAATAAAATGTCTGTCTGTATTTGTAAACAAAATATAAACAATAATAATAAATAACTATTTTATAATTATTGTTATTAAATACTACTATTAATGCAGATATTTACCATGGTTATTTTTTTTATCTATTACTTTAAGTGTATATATAATATAACTGTTTAACTTTAATAATCACATAATCAATTAAATCATTATTAACTATTAATTTTAAGTTTAAACAAATAAAAAAAATATTATTATAAAATAAATTTTATAAATATATTATTAATTGAGAATAAAATTTTCATATATTTTAACTTTATATCTTTAATAATTATATATAAATTTAGATGACGTAAAAAATCAAATTTTTTTATTAATTTTAACATAATTTAATCGAAAATAACAATTTTGTTATTAAAGATATCAATAACTATAGTAAATATCTATAAACAAAAATATACTGATTATAATATAGTTATTAACTGAAAATTAATTTAATTTTTACAGACATTTTAATAATTTTTTGTTTATTTAAAAAAACTATTGTTATGTCTGCTATAGTTTTGTAAAATAAATTTTCACTGTGTATTAAAAATATACCACAAAATCTAAAAATTAATATAAAATATATTTTTAGTTTTTTTTGGGCAACATTGTAATTATTTATAATTTTTTAAAATTGAAATTGTAAACTTTTTGTACCTAGTGAATTATATTTCCTGACTAATGTAATTTTAATCAACAAAAAAAATCATACTACTAAAGTTAATTAATATGACATTTGATGAGTCATTTGATACCCTACATGACAAAAGTTGAGTTTTGTCATACTGAATCATTAAAAAATGTTTCAAATTAAGATGAGTTAAAAATGATTCAGTACATACATGCAGAGCAATTGCAGACCTAATCCAATCATAGTTTAATTAGTGCTAAATATGTAAGGGTCAGTTTGTGAATTTTTATTTTGAAAAAATATATTATTGTGACCTAAGTTTAAAATTATATTTTAAGTGACATTTATAACATTAGTCTATAAAATAGTTTTGTTAACATAACAATATAAATTTTTAAATTAAACTATGATTGGATTACCTAATTTTTTTTACTTTGGTCGCCATTTTCTTTATTTTCCCGATGAGATATCAAAATTTTAATGTATATTTTTTATTCTTATTTTTTATGCTTTATTCAAATCTATACTCTAAATTTTTCTTAAATTATTTTTTCAACTTTGGCCGTTATTTTGTCTGTGTTCGCGAAGAGATATCAAAATTTTAATTAAACTTTTCAATACATTATTAGTAGTCCTCTAACCGAATCTGAAGTCAGAATTTCAAAATTCGCAAAATGAAATGCTACACAAACATATAGATTTTTTTTTGAAAATTAACAAATTATTGATAAAAATAACTATTAAATTATAATTATTATTTACTGTTGTTTTAATGCTATTATAACTTTTTTGTTTATCTATAAAACTTATCTAATAAAATATTTTCATAAAAGTATATAACATTAATACTTATTACTTATATGTTATAAATGTATAAATAATATTATAATTTCTATGGTTAATATCATATAATAATAAATAAATTATTTTTTTTCTATTTTATTATAAGTTATTAATCGCCATTTTATTATGTATTATTAATTTTGTTTAATTTTTCAATCATGTAACTATAATTAATATAATTTTTATATAATCTATAATAAGTATTTTTTATTTACAAATAATAATGGCTGCAATTGATTTATTAGATAAATTTTCATTGTGTACTAAAAAATACCAGAAAATTTATTATTAATTTAGTTAACTATTTTAAATCATGTAATTATAATTAATGTAATTTTTATATAAATTATAATAGTTATTTTTTTATCAATATAAAAAAATGGCTGCAATTGAATTATTAGATAAATTTTCATTGTGTACTAAAATACAAGAAAATTTAAAAAATGAAATAAAAATATTTCATTGTAACGGAAAAAGTGTATGGTTTGTGACAAATGATGATCGCGTCTATACATTAGGTGATAACCAGTGGGGTATACTTGGTTTGGGTCACAACAGGGATATCAATGAACCACAAATTATTATAGAATTGTGTCAGAAAAAAGTTAACAAATTTATTATCGGAATTTGTTTTGTATTGTGTATAACAAGTGACCAACAAATCTATAGCTGGGGTTGGAATAAATACAAACAATTGGGTAGACATACCAGTGATGTGTTTAACAACAAACCCGATATGATTACATTACTGAGCGATAAATATATAATTGATGTCACTTGCGGTTGGTATCATTCACTGGCACTGACCAGTGCGGGCACTGTCTATGGATGGGGTGATAACAGATACGGTCAGTGCGGTTGCGGACAACAAACTCTATACATTGATAGACCGACTCGTGTTATATTTCCCACAAATATTGTCATTAAATCAATTTATTCATACAATTGTTGTTCATTTGCAATAACAAGTGATGGATTTGTTTATAGTTGGGGTGATAATGAAGACAATAAATTGGGACATAATATTATTAAATATTATTATAAACCAGAAATAATTGATAACTTGAAAAATATAAAATCTATTAGTTTTTTTAATTATTTTGTATTTTTTCTAACAACTGAAGGATATTTATTTAAATGTGGAGGAAATGAAATGCCAACAAAAATACTAAATATTTCATCAGTCAGTGATATGTGCGGTCCGTATATTAAAATTGATGACAACTATTGTTATTATGAAATTACTTTTGAATATAATTCAAATTTAATTGAATTAGAAGAATGTCTTTACAAAACATTCATTGAAATATTTGCCGATAAACAGCATATAACTTATGAAACAATTGATATGGATTTATATAAAACCAATTTAATTGTAATTAATAGTAAAAATAAAACATTTCTAAACAGTTTTTCTATGATAAGTATGTTAGAAACGGGAAGTTTTGGTCAAGTATTTAAAGCTATTGATAATAATTTTAATAATGAATGGTTTGCTATTAAACAAATCAATATAAATGGTAATATTTTTTTATTTTATTTTTGTTTTTAGTGAAGTTGATTAAAATAATAATATTTTTTTTAACAATTTAGATGAAAATCAAAAACATTATTTTGAATATGAAATTTGTGGTTAAATGTTATTATTCATGGATTGAATCAAATAATAATAATTTTTACATTCAAATGGAGTTATGTTCACAAAGTCTAAAACATTTAATTAAATTGAAGGCAAAGACATTTCACAGACAAACCAATCAACCGATTGATTGCATAGAGTATTACATTACAAATCATATAATGTTAGAGATGTGTGAATGCGTTGAATATCTGCATACAAGACAACCACCAGTTATTCATCGCGATCTCAAACCGGCAAATCTACTCATCAATGATAAACCATTAGACAATCGTTTCCTTAAATTATGTGACTTTGGTTTTGCAACGGATCACAACCGTACGGAAATCCGATCAGATAGTCATACATCACAAATGGGTACAAAATATTATGCACCCCATGAACGAAATGGTCGTTCATATAATGAAAAATTTGATATCTATAGCTTAGGTATTATCGGACTGGAGTTGTTTGATATTAATTTAAAGTAAATAATATTTTTTTTTATTTGTAATAATGAAAATTTTATATACTTGAATATTAATTATTGAATTTATTTATTAATTATTATTGTTAATAGTGATCTAAATATTTATACAAAACAATCAGTTAGTAATTATATGACCAAATTAGTTGATTTATTAATATCGATGACACATATAGTGCCGGCTAATCGACCCACTAGTACACAGATTATCAACAGTTTATGTCAACAATGTATGTTTGATAACAGATTTTTGTTAAAAAATACTAGAAATTATCAGAAAATTGTCGAAAATCTTAGTAAACATGAATTCTATGCAAACTTTTTCAATACAAAATTAAGGTATTTATTCATTTATTTTCATTTATTTAATAATATTTTTAATTATTTTTAATTTCTTTAAGCATTGAAAAATCTAAACAAGTTTCTGTATTTAAAAGATTCAATTTCTTCAAATAATAATAATATTAATAACATTAAAATTGATAAATCATTATACAATTATTTATAATATATTCATTTAAAATAATATTTTCGATTTATTTATATTTAATTAATTTTTTTCTATTTTGCTATAATAATAATGTTATAATAATATAATATTTTTAAATTGTATAAATTATTATTATCATTATTATTAAAAAAATATGGGAAAAAATAAAAAAAAATTGTATTGCGCTTATATATATATACTTTTATTATATTAATATTATATAATCTTTATTATTTGTATTATTAATATATTAATATATATATATATATAGATATATATAATATATTGCTATATTATCTATAATATATTTATTATTTATTTATTACTATTACTTTATTTGATGAATAATAGTGAAATAATTTTCAAAAATATTTAATATTAAACTGTAACTATGATATTAACAAATTATTAACAGCGTATTTTTATATATTTTGTTTATATATAATATAAAAGTTACCTATATGTAAAATAAAAATAAAGATAATAACTTATTCTAGCATTGTTTGTATAAAAATATATATAATTAATAATAATTTTAATAATGTTAATCATTAATAAATAATATGAAAACTTTTATCTAAAGAAAATAGAATAAATAACCGAAATAATTTATTAAATTATTATAGATTTATATTACCTTTAATATAACATACATAAATAAATGTGTAATAAACTTATCAAAAAAGTTTGTAAAATGTTTGAAGTTGCCTATAAAATGCCAAATTAATGTTAGAAATCAAGGTTTCTAATAATATATATATATATATATATTATTACGTTATATTATTTTATTGCTTTATTTAATTATTCTATTAATTATATTGAAATAATATTAGATAATAGTCTTGAAAATATAACAGTTATCAAACTTAATTCAAGACTGTATAAAAAAATTTATGATTTAATTTGAATATATAATAAATTAACAAAATATTTGGATATATTTTTTCAAATTATGTAATTCATTAATTTATGTAAAATTTTTTTTTATAATTTTTAAAATAAATATGAAAAACCAAAATTATAATTTATTATAGATTAATAGTTAAAAATAATATAAAATTATTACTGATTCTAATAAAAGAATAAATATGTAATTATTAGACATAGTTAGTGTTTATAATTTAACTATATGAAAATACTAATCTAAACGAAATAAAATTAATAACCAAAAGTAATAAAAAGCTGATGTCTATAGCATTAGTATTATTATGCAAGACATGTTTGAAGCAGATATTCATGAGTTAGTATTTATAAAAAAATAACTAAAATTATTTAATTAATTAAAATTATTAATTATTTTTTTTATTTAAGTTCACCTAATAAATATGAACAAGCTAACTGGAATGATAAATATTCGAAATTATTAGATATAATATATGATACAATGAAACCAGTTTATAAAGATAGGCCAAATTGCGCACAAATTATTTCGCAATACACTGATTGGTCAATAGATAAAATAGATGTAATCACTAGCTTTGAGTTTAATGAAAATTTATTTAAAATTAAACAAAAAGAACGCGAACTAAGAGAAGAAGATATCGGAACTGAACCAGAATTTTGGGAATTTTTCTATACATTTGTTTTGGTTAAAACTGATTTGTATACATTAAATATTTAATAAAAAGTTTATTATTAATTGGTCACTGCAACGTTAATTATACAAAAAAAATATTAAAACAAAATAAATGTAAACAAATGTAACATAAAAAAATTATTAGGATAAAATTACTAATAACAATACTATTTAAATTTTATTTGAACTTAAATAATGAATTTATGTTATATATATATAGTAATATGCTATATACTAATATGATTAACATACATAACTAATAAAATAATTTAATATAAAATAAACAATAATATAAATTTTGGGAATTCAATAATACCTATGACTGATAAATGTCTAAAAAAATTTATAAAATTGAATTATTATCAAATTATTTTCAATTGACTAAACTTAGTAATAAACATTAGCTTAAATATGTTATTATCTTTTGAATCAATGGCTAAGCTATTGATAAATATATTATTTTCAACTAAATTATTGTTAATATATAGTTGTTTATCATTGATAATATCAGTACAATTGGGTCTATCATAATATGATGATTGTATCATTGATGATATTAATGTTGAAATGTTATTAATATAAACTTTTAATTTATTGCATTCATACATTTGTTTAAATTTCCTGAAAAAAACAAATAATAATAAATTTTAAATTTATTATTTTTTTAATTAAAAAATTTAGTATAAAATACTTACATAAAATTATTATCACTGTTGACATCAAATAAGTCCAATAGTATACAACCCATACTATAGATATCACTTTTCTCATTATATGCCACTCTATCCGAACCTTTATCCTCTCTAACCTCGGGTGCCATATATTTATCTGTACCGACATTTTTGGTGTGAAGTTCCGATTGAGAGCCCATACGGTAGTGATCAGTGGCTAAACCAAAGTCACATAATTTAAGGAAACGATTATCTAATGGCTTATCATTGATGAGTATATTTCCGGGTTTGAGATCGCGATGAATAACCGGCGGTTGTCTTGTATGCAGATATTCAACGCATTCACACATCTCTAACATTAAATGACTTGTAATGTAATACTCAATCAAATCCATTGTTTCATTTGATTGTCGTTGAAATGTCTTTGTCTTCAATTCAATCAAATCTTTCAGACTTTTCGATAATAACTCCATTTGAATGTAAAGTATTTTTGACGACTCAATCCACGCGTCATAACATTTGACTACAAATTTTGACCGAAGTTTTAGTAGTTGTTTGACTTCTTTTAAAATATAATCTTTAAGTTTTATATCTAAATATATTTAAAAAAATATAAATTTTTAAACATAATTAAAACAAAAAACTTTTTACCCGTTATTATAATATCTTTAATGGCAAACATTTTGTTGGTTTTATTGTTCAAACATTTATAGACTCTTCCGAAACCACCTGAACCTAATAATTCTGTTTGTTTAAAACTATTTAAATAATAGTCTTTTTTATCACTGATTATCCTATTATCACTAATATATTTATTTATATTAATAGTTTTATATGTAAATTCATTATTGGCAATAATATCTTCAAAACAGTTTTCCAAACATTTTTCTATTTTATAAATATTATTATCATAAATAAGTTCATAATAATTGTTATCTTGTTTTCTAATATATTGACCGCAAATATAAATCACTGAATCCAAAGTTAGTATAAGTTTTGGCTTTTTAAAGCTAAAATCATTTTGAATTACTGACTGATATACTAAGCCATCATTGGTTAGAAAATTAATTAATAATAAATGATAATTATAACTAAATGAAATAATTTTAATATTATTTAACTCAGTAATCAATTCAGGTTTGAATTTATTTTCATTATAAACTTTACCCCAACTGTAAACGAGTCCATCAGTTGTTATGGCAAATGAACAATCAGTGTAACAATAAATTGATTTAATGACAGTATTTGTTGGAAATATAATACGAGTCGGACTATCAATACAATCAGTTTGTTGTCCGCAACCGCATTGCCCCTCACTGTTATCACCCCATCCATAGACAGTGCCCGCACTGGTCAGTGCCAGTGAATGATATAAACCACAAGTGATATCAATAATACATTTATCGCTGAGGAATGTAATGATCGCTGGTTTGCTGTACTTATCACTGCTATGTCTACCCAATTGTTTGCATTTATTTTTACCCCAACTATATATTTGTTGATCACTTGTTAAACACAATGCAAACTCAAGTCCGATACTAAAATTTTGGACATTTTTATCACACAATTCAGGTATAATTTGTGGTTCATTGACATCACTGTTGTTGTGACCCAACCCTAGTATACCATATTTATTACCACCTAATCCATAGACCTGATCATCATTTGTTACAAACCATACATTATTATGAAAAAAATGAAACAGTTTTATATCATATTTAATATTTACTGGTATTTTATTACACAATGAAAACTTATTTAGCAAATCCAATGAAGAAATTATTAAATTATTACATTAATAACAAATAAATAAATTAAATAAAATGTCTGCAAAACAAAATACATTATAGTTATTATTATTTATAATGTTGTTGTTGTTGTTATTGGATCTAAGATATTTACCATGGTTATTTTATGTATTTAGTAGTTAATGTGTAATATAATATAGTTTCTAAAACTTTATTGATATAAAAATAATTTAATTGTATTTTTATTTGTATATAAACGCAATATTATTTATAAGAATAAAAAAAATTATTATCAAACATAAGAAAAGTTAAATAAAAATTTAACTAATATGATTAACACAGATAAATAATAAAATATTATAATATAAATAATATAATATATTATAATATAATTAAATTATTTTATTTTTTCAATTCTCTAAACTTAGTATTGAATATTTGTTTAAAAATGTTATCATTATCATCATTTGAATCAATAGCTATGCTTTTAATAAATATATTATTTTCCATTAAATCATTGTTAATATATTTTTGCTTATCATTGATAATTTCAGTACAATTGGGTCTATCATAATATGATGATTTTATCATTGATGATATTAATGTTGAAATGTTATCAATATAAACATTTAAATTAGTACGTTTATACAATTGTTTAAATTCACTGTAAAAAACAAAAAATATTATTAAATTTAGTAATTGTTTAATTAAAAAATTTAATATAAAAGCCTTACATAAAATCATTATTACTGTTGACATCAAATAAGTCCAATAGTATACAACCCATACTATAGATATCACTTTTCTCATTATATGCCACTCTATCCGAACCTTTATCTTCCCTTACCTCGAGTGCCATATATTTATCTGTTCCGACATTTTTGGTGTGTAGTTCCGATTGAGAGCCCATACGGTAGTGATCAGTGGCTAAACCAAAGTCACATAATTTAAGGAAACTATTATCTAATGGCTTATCATTGATGAGTATATTTCCGGGTTTGAGATCGCGATGAATAACTGGCGGTTGTCTTGTATGAAGATATTCAACGCATTCAAACATCTCTAACATTAAATGACTTGTAATGTAATACTCAATCAAATCCATGGTTTCATTTGATTGCCGTTGAAATGTCTTTGCCTTCAATTCAATCAAATCCTTAAGACTTTGCGATAATAACTCCATTTGAATGTAAAGTATTTTTGACGATTCAGTCCACGCGTCATAACATTTGACTACAAATTTTGACCGAAGTTTTAGTAGTTGTTTGACTTCTTTTAAAATATCATTTTTATGTTTGTTTTCTTTATATATATATTAAAAATTTCAAATAATTTCAATTAAATTATTAAAATTATTTTTCAAAATTATTATATTCTACCTGTTATTATAATATCTTTAATGGCAAACATTTCGTTGGTTTTATTGTCCAAACATTTATAAACTCTTCCGAAACCTCCCGAACCTAACAGTTCTGTTTGTTTAAAACTATTTAAATAATAGTTTTTCTTTTCACTGATTATACACTTATCTCTATTATATTTATTTAAATCAATTGTTTTATATTTAAATACATGTTGTTTATTGGCAATAATATCTTCAAAACATTTTTCCAAACATTTTTCTATTTTGAAATTATTGAAATTTTTTTTATCAAAAATAAGTTCATAATAATTGTTATCTCGTTTTCTAATATATGGACCGTAAATATCAATCACTGAATCCAAAGTTAGTATAAGTGTTGGCTTTTTATAGCTAAAATCACTTTGAATTACTGATTGATATACTAAGTCATCATTGGTTAGAAAATAAATTACTGATGAATGATATTTATAATTAAATGAAATAATTTTAATATTGTTTAACTCAGTAATCAATTCAGGTTTGAATTTAATTTGATTATCAATACTTTTACCCCAACTGTATACGAGTCCATCACTTGTTATGGCAAATGAACAATCAGTGTAACAATAAATTGATTTAATGACAGTATTTGTTGGAAATATAATACGAGTCGGACTATCAATAAAATCAGTTTGTTGTCCGCAACCGCACTGCCCCTTACTGTTATCACCCCATCCATAGACAGTGCCCGCACTGGTCAGTGCCAGTGAATGATATAAACCACAAGTGATATCAATAATACATTTATCGCTTAGGAATGTAATGATTTCTGGTTTGCTGTACTCATCACTGGTATGTCTACCCAATTGTTTGCTTGCAATCCAACCCCAACTATATATTTGTTGATCACTTGTTAAACACATTGCAAATTCCTCTCCAATATAAAAATTTTGGACATTTTTATCACACAATTCAGGTATAACTTGTGGTTCATTGACATCCCTGTTGCTGTGACCCAACCCTAGTATACCTTTAAAATTATTTCCTAATCCATAGACCTGATCATCATTTGTTACAAACCATACTTTTCTCCAGTTATAATGAAACAGTTTTATATCATATTTAATATCTACTGGTATTTTATTACACAATGAAAACTTATTTAACAAATCCAATGAAGACATTTTAAATAAATAAATAATTATTAACTAATAAATTTTTAAAAATTTTATAAAAATGGCTGCAAAACAAAATATTTATATTTATAATATTGTTGTTACTATTGAATCTAAGATATTTACCATGGTAATTTTTCTATGTATTGATAAGTGTAGCTTAAAAAAACATTAATTACATATATAGTAATATATATATATATTGTATATAATAAAGTATATAAAGTTAGAGTTTTTATTTATATAAAAAAAGTAATTATATTACTTTTTAAATATTAATTAAATGTAATTCAATAAAAAAATTACATTAAATTATTTAAGTTTTATTATATATAGACTGTTTATAAACTAATATTTTAAACAATATTATTATTGCAATATAATGTAAAATTATATTTAACTAAAATAAAATTTAAATTATTTTAAAAATTTTAAAACTTTATTCACTAAGTTATCTTGTTTGATGTTTTCATTGCTTTTTAATTAAAAAAAATAAATTTTATAAATAAATATTTTATAAATCTAAAAAAATCAAATAAATTTATTTATACCTTAATTTTGATTTAAAATAATTTCCATAAAAGTCATGTCTATTCAATTGATCAACAATTTGTTGATAATTTTTTCTTTGATTTTTATTTAAAAAATTATTTCCATCAAACATCCATTGATGACAATTGTTGATAATCTGTGTACAAGTGGGTCGGTTAGTATATACCGGTTCCATCATTGATCTCAAATATATAGTTATCGATTTAAAATTATTAGCTAGATCAATTTTCTTATATTTATTATCAGATCTATATTATAAAAACAAACAAATAGTAATAGTAATAGTAATAGTAATAGTAATAGTAATAGTAATAGTAATAGTAATAGTAATAATAATAGTAATAGTAATAGTAATAGTAATAGTAATAGTAATAGTAATAGTAATAGTAATAGTAATAGTAATAGTAATAGTAATAGTAATAGTAATAGTAATAGTAATAGTAATAATTAAAAACTATTTTCTATGGGAAACATACTCTGAAAAGTTAATATTGAATAATTCGTGACCAATAATAGCCAGACTATAAATATCGCATTTTTCATTATAATCTCTACTGTAGACAACTTCGGGTGCAATATAACCGTATGTACCGACTGTTGCCGTATGAGTCCATGAATGGCCAGTTTCTGTACGATTGTGATCAGTGGCTAAACCAAAGTCACATAGTTTTATAAAATGATTATCTAATGGCTTATCATTGATGAGTATATTTCCCGGTTTGAGATCGCGATGAATAACCGGCGGTTGTCTTGTATGCAGATATTCAACGCATTCACACATCTCTAACATTATATGACTTGTGATGTAATACTCGATACTATCCATCAGTTCATTAGGTTTTCTGTGAAATGTTTGTGCTTTCAATTCAATCAATTGTTTCAAACTTTGCGATAATAACTCCATTTGTATGTAAAGTATATTCAATTCAATCCAAGTGTCATAATATATGACAACAAATTTTGATTGCAATTTCAATAGTTGTTTGACTTCTTTTAGTAAATAATTTTCATGATTATCATCTGATTATATGAACAAAAAATATTATAGATTTTTATATAATATTTATTTAAAAAAAATAGTTTACCTTTTAATTGAATTGTTTTAATAGCAAACACTTCATGGGTTTCATTGTCTAAACATTTATAAACTCTGCCGAAACCTCCCGAACCTAACAGTACTGATTGATTGAACGTATTTTCGAAATAATTTTTTTTAGTAATTATTTCCCAATAATTTTTTAGATAATTTTTTATATCAATTGTCTGATATGTTATACAAAATTTGTTTGCATATATATCTTCATAGGATTTTTCTAAACATATTTTCAATTGAAAATTATTATTATTTTCAATAGTATTTAAATCATTAGTGATTTCATAATAATTTTCATTAAATTTTTTTCTAATATAATGACCACAAATATCATCAATTGAACAACAAATCACTAAAAGTACAGGTATTTCATATAATAATTGATTGAATTTTCCGCATTGATATACATAGCCATCACTCGATAGGAAATAAGTTACGGGTTTATAATAATTACATGAAATTGATTTAATATCTACTAATAAATTATCAATAAGTTTAGGTACGAAAATTTTTTCTGGTATTGGATGTCCTAATTGATTGCATTGATTATCGCCCCAACTATATACCCGTCCATCACTGGTTACGGCAAACGAGCACTTATAGTGTGAATATATGGATTTAATTTCAATAGTTTCGGGTATTAATACCCGTACGGGACTATCAATACAACAATCGGCATTAGTTTGCTGTCCACTACCACCGCAACCAATTTCCGCCCATTTATTATAACCCCAACCATAGATCTGGCCATCACTTGAAAGGGCCAGTGAATGATACCGACCGCACTTAATATCAATAATTAGTTTATCGGTTAGGGATGTAATGATCGCTGGTTTACTATACTGATCACTGTTGGTATGTCTACCCAATTGTTTATATAGATTTCGACCCCAACTATATATATGTCCATCACTTGTCAAACACAGACCAAAATCTAATCCGATTTGAAATTTTCGGACATTTTTCCGACACAATTCCCGTATAATTTCCGGTTTGTTATTATTATTGTTGTTATTGTTGTCAATGATTTTCTGGTTATGACCCAACCCTAGTATACCATTGGTATTATCACCCAAACCATAGACCAGATCATCCTGTGTTACAAACCATACACTAAAATAGTTTGAATGAAATAATTTTATAACATATTTATAATCTATAGATATTGTATTACAAATTGGAAATTTGTTTAAATAATTTATTGAAGACATTATTATTATTAATTTTTTGATTTATTTATATTATTTAATAAAAATAAATCACAACAAAAAAATATTTTTGTTTTATAAAGTAATAAAACAAAAACAAAATAAATATATTTTAAAAAATAATAATTAAATAATTAAATAAACTTTATTTTTACTTGATTTTTATTTTTTAATTATTATATATATTATTATTTTACTTAATTGCTATACTTTAAGATAACTGATTAATGCCATTTATTAATAATATATTTAAAGATAGCAATTTGTAATTAGTATTATTTTTATCATTATTATATTGCTATAAAAAAATTTTTTTTTAATTAAAAAGTATGACTTAATATAACTTAGATACAGTTTTAGACTATTAGTAAATTCATTTATTATTGTATAGATAATTGTTTAATATTTTTTTTAATAATAATATATATTCAATATTAATAATAATAATAGATAGTCTACTAATATATAACTTTTAATAAGTTTTAATTATAGATAAAACTTATCTAATAAAACATTTTTATTAAGTTTTTTTTTCATTAATACTTATCGGTAATTAATTATTACTAAAAAATAATATTATAATTTCTATGGTTAATATCATTTAATAATAGATAAATCAATTAATTTATATTATTATTATTATTTTATTAATTATTAAACGCCATTTTATTATTTATAAAAATGTTTCTAGTTTATTTAGTTATATTTTTCAATCATGTAATTAATAATTAAAAATTATAAATCACTGATTATATACTCTATTATAGTTATTTTCAGTTGCATAAAAATATGGCTGAAATTGATTTGTTAAATAAATTTTTATTGTTTACTAAAATACCAGAAAATTTAAAAAGTGATATAAAACTATTTCATTGTAACGGCAATAATGTATGGTTTGTTACAAATACTGATCGCGTTTATACATTGGGTATTAATAAGTGGGGTATACTTGGTTTGGGCCACAAAAGGGATGTCAATGAACCACAAGTTATACCTGAATTGTCTGACAAAATGGTTAACAAATTTATTATCGGAATTGGTTTTGGATTTTGTATAACTAGTGACCAACAAATATATAGCTGGGGTTTCAATGATAGAAAACAATTGGGTAGACATACCAGTGATAAGTACAGCAAACCAGCGATCATTACATTCCTCAGCGATAAATGTATTATTGATATTACTAGTGGTTCGCAACACTTACTGGCACTGACCAGTGCTGGGACTGTCTATGGATGGGGTGATAACAGTTTAGGACAGTGCGGTTGCGGACAACAAACTGAATACATAGATAGACCGACTCGTTGTATATTTTCAACAAATACTGTCATTAAATCAATTTATTCATACGATTGGTATTCATTTGCCATAACTAGTGATGGACACGTAAACCGTTGGGGTTATAATAGCAATAATAAATTGGGTCATAAATATAGACCAGAAATCATTAGTAATTTGAAAAATATAAAATTACTGAGTTTTTCTGAAAGTTTTATATTATTTCTAACAACTGATGGATTTTTATATAAATGCGGACGAAATGAAATGCCAACAAAATTAACAAATATTAACAAATTAGTCAGTGATATGTGCGGTCCGTATATTAAAATAGATGACAACTATTGCTATTATGAAATTACTTTTGAATATAAAACTAAATTAATTGAATTAAAAGAATGTTGTTATAAATCATTTTTTGAAATATATGCCAAAAAACATAATAAAACTTATGAAACAATTGATTTGGATTTATATAAAACCAATTTAATTGTAACTAATAGTAAAAATAAAACATTTCTAAACAGTTTTTCATCGATAAGTATGTTAGAAAAGGGAAGTTATGGTCAAGTATTTAAAGCTATTGATAATAAATTAAATAATGAATGGTTTGCTATTAAACAAATCAATATAAATGGTAATATTTTTTTGGTTTTTTTTATTAAAATTAATAAATATTTTATTTTTTAACAATTTAGATGATTATCAAAAACATTACTATGAAAATGAAATCAAACAACTCATTAAACTTCAATCAAAATTTGTTGTCAAATGTTATCATTCGTGGATTGAATCAAATAATAATTATCTTTACATTCAAATGGAGTTATGTTCACAAAGTCTTAAAGATTTAATTGAATTGAAGACAAAAATATTTGAAAGAAAATCAAATGAACCGATCGATAGTATGGAGTATTACATATCCAGTCATATAATGTTAGAGATGTGTGAATGCGTTGAATATCTGCATACAAGACAACCGCCGGTTATTCATCGCGATCTAAAACCGGCAAATATACTAATTAATAATTATTCAATTGCTAATCGTTTTATAAAATTATGTGACTTTGGCTTTGCAAAGGATCACAACCGTACAGATAGACAATCAGATAGTCATACATCAAAAATGGGTACAAAATATTATGCACCCCATGAACGAAATGGTCGGTCATATAACGAAAAATTTGATATCTATAGCTTAGGTATTATTGGATTGGAATTGTTTAATATTAATTTAGAGTAATGTATTATTTTTTTTATTATTATTTAAATTGTGAATAAATATTTAAAAATTTTCTATTAATATAACTAACTTTTTTTTAAATTTTATTTATTGATTAGCAATCTAAATATTTATAGTAAAAAATCTATTAATAATTATATCAACAAATTACTGGATTTATTAATATTGATGACAAATTTACTACCATCTAATCGACCTACTAGTACACAGATTATCAATAAATTATATCATCAATGTATGTTTGATTACAGATTTTTGTTAAAAAATACAAAAAATTATCATCAAATTCTCAAAAAACTTGATAAACATGAATTCTATTCAAACTTTTTCAATACTAAATTAAGGTAATTATTATTATTATTGTTTTTTTTATAAATATATATATATATTAATTATTAGAATATTTTATTTAATAACATATTTTTAATAATTATTTTTTAATTTTTTAAGCAATGAAAAATTTAAAGAAGAATCCGTATTTAGAAAGTCTATCAAAGTTTTTTTTAAATAATTTTTGTTTTTATGAAAACAAAAATTAATAATAATAATACTATTATAGGTATATATATTTATTATTATAATTATTATTTAATATTATAGTTACAGAATATTTTATTTAAAATATATATTTAATCAGATTATTTAATAATTTACATTATTAAAATTTGTAAATTTATTAATATTTAATACTTTATAAATTTTTTTCTTTAATATTTAATCTAAAATTTATTATATTATAGATATTTATTTTTTTAATAATACCCATAGTATTATCCTATGATTAGTGATAACATTGTAGTATATATTATATACTACACAAAACTATTATTATTACATCTAATATTATTAATTATTTTTTAAATTTTTTTTCAAATTATTAAATATATCTTTAAATAAATAAAATGTATCATAAAGTTTACATATATCTTTAATAATATATAAATTGTAATGATATATTTGTAACTATTGTTATATATATTTATATTGTATATTGTATATTTAATTAAAAAAAATATTATTATTTTATATGCTTTTTATTAATTAATTTTTGAATGTTAATAAACAATATTATTTCATATCATATTTTTATTTTTACTAAATTTATATATTTTTTTAAAAAACAGATGCCTTTTTTGTTAAATTATTTATTAATTTTATTATTAGGTTTAAAATCATAAGAACCGGGAAATTTGTTTTCAATTACAATATTTTATTTTTTTTAAATATTATAGTTATTTAAAATAATAAAAATTGAACAAAAAACCCTTAAAATACAGACAAAAAAATTTTTCATCATTTTTTAGTTTTCAAAATAATACGATAATAATTTGGACTAACTTCCACTAGATTAGTATCCAAACCGATGCCACCATTTTGCTGGTCATCCAAAACAATATCGTAATTGCGGGTCGACTGTAGAAAACAGACCAACACTAGAAACAGGTCAGCGATGGCTAGTTTTTCACCCAAACAATTACGACGTCCGACACCAAAGGGTGTATAAGCGGGATGTCCGGCGATCTGATAGCGGCCGTCCTTATCGATGAACCGTTCGGGTAGAAAATCTAAACCATTTTTCCAGTATTTTTCATCGGTATTTCGTAACGAAATTGACTGATAAAATACGACTGTCTGTCCTTTAGGTATTTTATAGTTGCCTTTAGATTTTTAACAACAAAAAAAAATAGTAACCAAAAATTTAAAAAAAATAATTTAAGTATAATTTATAGTTTTATCATTAATTAATTAGTTTTTAAAAGATGGAAAAAAAAATTTTATAAAAATTTTAAAACTGAGATAATATTAATAATAATATAATAATGATTTCGATTTGTGAAGTAAAATAATAAGACTAAAAATAATTTCGATTTTAAATAGTCATAATAATAATATACAACTTCGATGAGTAATATAATTCGATATTTTTAATATAGAATATATATATATATATAAAAATATAAAGTCATCGAACAGTTTAGAATCTCAATTCAAATCGAAATCATTGTTATTACTATTGTTATCTCATTTAAGATCGAAATCGAAATGCTAGTACTGCTTGATTATACGGATATTATAATAACAAGTATTTTATAATTTTTTAAATTTTTTAAAAAATAAATAATAATAATAATGTTTTTTTTATACTGATATACCTAATTGACAATCAACTATAGCCTTATGTGGTAAGCCATAGGGGGCAACATTACGGTAGCGCAATGTTTCCGATATGAATGCCATAGTATAGTGCAGGCGCTGTCTGTCCGCATGTTTGGGCATTTGGTCACCAATAGTATCATCGATTTCTTGCCGTAATTTTTGTTGTATTAACGGATAGTACGCTAAAAACAATAGTAACCATTGAAATGTTTGTTGGGATGTATCGGTACCGGCAAAAAACAGGTCAAACACAGTCATCGCCAGATTAGTATCGGTCAGATATTTGGCCGATTCGCGGCCTTCCCTGAGCCGATCATTTTTGGCCGATATAAGTGCGTCGCAAAAATCCCGGTCACTATCGGGATTATAATCGGTGTAATGTTTATTAAACTTTCTGATCATTAAATCGATTGTCTGACCCATTAGTTTACGTTGTTTTCCGGTTGTCTTATAATCCATTAACTGTATTATTGGCGACAATTCACGCGTAAAATAATTTGATTGCGTTTCTTCATAAGCGTCGCGTAATATATATTTTAAAAATATAAATTCCGGATCATCCATATCGTAGCTATAAATAAATAAATAAATATATATATATATATATATATATATATAAATAACATACCAAATATTTTTAATAATGTTTTAGTTTATTTTTTAAAAACATTATATATCAAACAATAACAAGGCATTTTTAAATATGTACTAGCACATTATCTGTACAATATAATTTTTACAATAAATTTTATTTATTTATATACAATATAAATCTATATATCTATTCAATATGTTATATATATATATATATATATATATGTACCACAAAATTATCATGATACAATATATATATACATTATATTAATATTAAATTAAATATTTAAAATAATAATAAATTATTAAATATATTTATAGTAGTATTTTTATTTAATATTTAATATAAATTCTAATATATATACAGTATATAAATTGTATCATGATAATTTTGTGGTGGTACATATCTTATTATTGTTTCATATATAATATTTTTTTTTATAAACTAAAACATTATAAAAATATTTGTTAAGTTATTTATAATATACAATATAAATTATATATATATACAGTATATAATTTAATAATAATATTAATTATAATTTATACAAACTTTTCTCCAAAAGCACTGTTAGCCAAAATGTTTAAAAACATAAGATATATGTAATTAAATGGTTCAATAGGTTTGTCCGGACCCTCTGTTTTCAACATTGTTTGGACTATTTTTTCAACAGAATTTACGGCAACTATTATTAACTCCTCATTTGTTGAATATTTTCTATAAATAAATCATATATTTTAATATAATTAATTAAAAATCATTTTTTATTTGTATGAATTATTACACACACATACACACATACACACATACACACATACACACATACACACATACACACATACACACATACACACATACACACATACACACATACACACATACACACATACACACATACACACATACACACATACACACATACACACATACACACATACACACATACACACATACACACATACACACACACATACACACATACACACATACACACATACACACATACACACATACACACATACACACATACACACATACACACATACACACATACACACATATTTAATATATATATATATATATATATATAATACGTACTGTGCGGCCGATTGCGCTACACGTCTCAATGCTTCCCAAGCGGGACCGTAATCAGTATATAGTAAACTAGTATAGTTTATAAATATACTTGCTAAAATTAATGAGAAAAAATATTAATTGACAAATTAATTAAAAATAAATTAACAAATTTTTTGAATTAATTAAAAAAATTCTATTTACCGGTAAATGTTTTCATACGTCCGGAAAAATCTTTTGATTGAAACGCTTTTTTAGCCATATCTGGATCAGTGATAATCACTAGCGGTTTGTCTAATATATAAAACGTAAAAACTGGTCCATACTTTTTGGACCAGTTTCGTAATATATCGTCATAATAGTGGTTACCTTTAAATGCTTTTAAATGCAAAAAAATTAATTAATTAATAGTGTATTGATTAATAATTTTTTATACTCTATTAAATAGTTGTTATAATAGTTGCTAAAAAACGTCAAATAGTTGTTAAAATAGTTATTTAAACTGTATTAAATAGTTGTATATAGTTGCCAAAAAAGCCAAATAGTTATTAAAATAGTTATTTAAACTGTATTAAATAGTTGTATATAGTTGCCAAAAAAGCCAAATAGTTATTAAAATAGTTATTTATTTTCTTATAAATATTTCAACTGATATATAATTCACTTGTGTTCAGCATATTTACAAAAATGATTTATATAAATAAACTAAATATTTCTATTGTTAAAAAAGTAATATGAGTTGATAACAGTTTACACATTTTATATAATTTATTTAACTATTACTTTTTGTTTTTACATATATTTGTGCAATATTTTACAATTTAATGCTTATATTTTTCAAAATAACTGAAATAGTTATTTATAAGTTTTTATAGTTGCTAACCTAACAAATAGTTATTTATAGTTATAATAAAATTTTGGAAATAGCGTCCACTGGTCAACTTCGGTGGACATACTAATTCCCAGTTATAAGCGTTAAACCGACAAAATAATTTTTTTAGTTGGAAATCAAGACACTATTTATTAATTATAAATATATGGAAATTAAAACAATAGAAGTTTTATTAATATATTTCATATATAGAGAGACAGAGAGACAGAGAGACAGAGAGACAGAGAGACAGAGAGACAGAGAGACAGAGAGACAGAGAGACAGAGAGACAGAGAGACAGAGAGACAGAGAGACAGAGAGACAGAGAGACAGAGAGACAGAGAGACAGAGAGACAGAGAGACAGAGAGACAGAGAGACAGAGAGACAATAATAGTTTATTTTAATTTTAAAAACTTACACAATATATTTCCTACAATAGGCAATGGAAACGGACCGGGAGGTAGACTATAATATCCTAAATAAAATTGTATCAATTTGTAGATTACATAACCGGATAATAGTCCTAAAATTATTGACAATATATTTGTTGATAAAATATCAAACAATTGACTTAATATTACAGACATATTATTATTATTAATAATAATATTATACTTAAAAAAATAAAATGTAAAAAAAATTACTGTATAGTACTGTTAAGTTTATAAATAATAATAAAAAAATTTTTATGTCTATTTAATTATATACAACTATATCTACCAGTTGAGAATGGTAGATAGCATTATCATACAAACTTCATCACCATACAGTAAAGACACACATAAATTGAATTAATGTAATAATATATTAATTAATACAATAGATAAACACATAAATGAAAATCTATAGTAATTATAATCTTAATTATCATATATCAATAATAATAATTTTTTCCAACATTTTAACTAAAATTAATTGAAAATAAAATATAAAATTTTTAAATCTAGATTATTTAAAAATAAAATAATTTTATAGCCATTTTGTGTTTTTAAAATATAGTACAAAACAATTTTAAACGTTTTATAGAAAAATAGATATATTTTAACTTTTGACGCCATTTTTTTGTAAATCAATTTTCCTAAAGTGATTCAACAATTTTGACAATTTGGATACTCTATAAATATTTAATTTAGTTTTTTTTATTTAAAAAGTTTGTAATCTTTAACATATTTAAATAAAACAAACAAAATTTTAGGACAAACTGATCGGACGGACAAAAATCTAGAATTCAAATTACAACTTTGCTTTTTAAAAAAACAAAAAAAAAATTCTTTCGCATAAATATAAAAAAAATTAAAAACCTATTTAATAAACTTTTGAATAAATTAAATATTTATATATTATTTATTACTATTAATAATTTATTTGCTTAGTAATTGTTAGTAATTTATTAGTGTTTTATTATGAATGAACTAAATAAATATTATTATATTATTTTTTTTAATATACTTGTGTATTATATTTAAATAAATTTAAAAAAAAAAATATTTATTTTTTCAATGAAAAAAATAAATAAATAAAATATTTTGTATTTAGTCTAAAATATTTTAATAAAAAAATTATTTAAAATTAATAACTATTACTAGTTATTAATTCAAAAAATAACAGCAATAAAAAATGTTTTTTTTAAATCAAATTTTAAGTTAAAATATTACATTTACATTAAACTAAACAAATTTTTTGTAAATATAAAATATTTTATTAAATATCTTTAAATATTTATAATTATTCATTAATATTAACTAATTGAAAAACGTATAAATGATTTTACATTTTTTAATTAAAATAAAATAACATGTCTCTTATACTTGTATTAATTATTTCCTAATATTAATTTAAAATATTTTTGTTGTTGATATAAAAATTAAATTACAATTTTTTTACAGTAGTCTAGTATTAATTATATTTATCAATTAGTACACATTTATAATAATTTTATTGTACAGTATATATCTATATATATATAATTTATTGTTGAAAACATAAAATCTAACTAAAGTATTATCATTTATTAAAAAATAAAAATCTTAAATAACTTATATTATACTTATAAAATATATAATTATCATACATACATACATACCAGGGTTAAACAAGGTTTTGGATTTTAGGGGGGGCATAAGATACCGTATAAATTTCCAGGAAAATAGGTAAAATTTCCAAAAATACAAAAAAAACTTAAAAATTAATAAAAACTTAAATTTTATTAAAAAATAAAATAATAATGTTTTTAATACTTAAAAATAGTTGATAAAAGCATTAATGATACATTATGAGTTTTTTAGTATTTTAGTAATTTTTAACATTTAAAATAATTAATTTTTTAAATAATACTTAATGTTTAGTTTATAGTTTATAGATATATATTTTTATATAAATACTGGCTGAATTCTAATAAAAAAATTGAAAATTTTTTAGTTAAAATTTTAAAAAATATTAATAAAAACCTTGTAATATAAGTATTTATCGTTTTATTAACTTCTTAAACTATCATAATCTTATATTTAAATTGTAATATGCTTACTCTTTTCAACAAATAGGTAAATTTTAATTTTTTAGTTTAATATTTTAATAAAAATTATGTTATTTTTAGATGAGTTTTAACTTTATTTTAATTTTTTTTTACTTATTTTTAATCAATAATAAGATTCATATAAATTTAAATAAACATAAAATCACATGCTAAAATAGTTTTAATTAAAAATAAAATTTTTAAAAACTTAAAAAAAATTTTGGCGCTTTCGGCACCGAAATTTTAGGGGGGGTCATTTCTCCTCGTTTTTAAGCGACAATTAATCCCATTTTGTCAAAAAGTTTGGGGGTTAATATCCCAAAATCTCGATCTTAGGTGGGGTAGTTTGGCCTTACCCCCTACCCCCCTTAATTAACCCTGATACATACATACATACATACATACATATACAGTATATGAACAGTATTAACTATAAAAATATGATAATTTAATAGATAATAATAAAAATTCAATTAAAAAACAAAATTTTATATTTTATTATTGAAAACATGGCTTAATTTTTACTTATAATTGAATTGATTTTTATATAATGAAGAAATAATAATAAAAGATTTAAAAAACACATTTAATTTTAACCAAAAAAAAAGAAATTATCTTAAATTTTATACTAAAATTTTTCATTATTTTTTAGTTTTCAAAATAATACGATAATTATGTGGACTAACTTCCACTAGATTAGTATCCAAACCGACGCCGCCATTTTGCTGGTCATCTAAAATAATATCGTAATTGCGGGTCGACTGTAGAAAACAGACCAACACTAGAAACAGGTCAGCGATGGCTAGTTTTTCGCCCAAACAATAACGACGTCCGACACCAAAGGGTGTATAAGCCGGATGTCCGGCGGTCTGATAGTGGCCGTCCTTATCAATGAACCGTTCGGGTAGAAAATCTAAACCATTTGTCCAGTATTTTTCATCGGTATTTCGTAACGATATTGACTGATAAAATACAACTGTCTGTCCTTTAGGTATTTTATAATTTCCTTTAGTTTTTAAAAAATAAATTAATTAGAATTATTACAGTTTAATCAGTAAATGATTGATTGATTTTTTATAAATTTAAAAATGATTAATAATAATAATAATATAAAAATGATTTCGATTTATAGTTAGATACTAATAATGAATTCGATATATTTTTGTATAATATATATATATAAAGTCATCGAATTGTTTAAAATCTTAATTCAAATCTCGATTTTTTTTTAATTAATGTAATTCCTTTTTTTGGGGTTATTTATGTGAAAATTTATGTAAAATTTATAGGGAATTTAATTGGAATTTAATTTAAATTAAGTGATAATTTAATAGGAATTTTATTTATATTTAATATGAATTAAATGTGAATTTAATGGAAATTTAGTGGGAATTTACACAAACTTGAATAAAAATTGTCGTTTAAAAATTCAATAAAAATTGTTCACCCCTCTATACCCCAGTCTATTTCAAATTTTTGCAATTTTACCCCCCTATACCACCCATGAGATCGAAAACCTTCCACAACTTTATATATATATATATATATAAAGTTATTGAATAGTTTATAATTTCAATTCAAATAGAAATCAATATTATTATCTAATTATATATCATATTATATTATTATCTCAGATAGTATTATACAAATATTATAATAAAAAGTATTTAATTTTTTCAATACCTATTTGACTATCAACTATAGCCTTGTGTGGTTGGCCATAGGGGGCGACATTACGGTAGCGCAATGTTTCCGATATGAATGCCATAGTATAGTGCATACGCTGTCTGTCCGCATGTTTGGGCATTTGGTCACCAATAGTATCATCAATTTCTTGACGTAATTTTTGTTGAATTAACGGATAGTACGCCAAAAACAATAGCAGCCATTGAAATGTTTGCTGTGAGGTATCGGTACCGGCAAAAAACATATCAAACACAGTCATCGCCAGATTATTATCGGTCAGATATTTGGCCGATTCGCGGCCATCGCGCAACTGATCGTTTTTGGCCGATATAAGTGCATCGCAAAAATCCCGATCATAATCGGGATTATAATCGGTATAATGTTTTTGAAATTTACGGACCATTAGGTCGATTGTCTGACCCATTAGTTTACGCGCTTTTCCGGTTGTCTTATAATCCATTAGTTGTACGATTGGCGACAATTCACGTATAAAATAATTTGATTGCGTTTCCTCATACGCATCGCGTAATATATATTTTAAAAATATAAATTCCGGATCATCCATATCGTAGCTATAAATATATATATATAAAATTTTCATGATACAATATATTAATATTAATATTAATTTAAATATTAAATATATATAATAATATATTAAATAATATATATAATATATATATATATTATTTTTATTTAATATAAATTCTAATATATAAATTGTATCATGATAATTTTGTGATATCTTTATATAAATATAAATATATTATATATAGAATAAATATTTATTTTATATATGATTAAAATTAATTTTTAAAAATATATATATTGTACAGATAAGCACATATATAAGCACAAGTATTATTGTTTAATATATATAATATATATATATATATAATAATATACAAACTTTTCTCCAAAAGCACTGTTAGCCAAAATGTTTAAAAACATAAGATATATGTAATTAAATGGTTCAATAGGTTTGTCCGGTCCCTCTGTTTTCAACATTGTTTGGACTATTTTTTCCACAGAATTTACGGCAACTATTACTAACTCCTCATTTGTTGAATACTTTCTATAAATATATCATATATTTTAAAATAATTAGTAAAAAACATTTTTATTTGTATGAATTTATCATATATTAATTTTATACTATGATTTAAACACACATACACATACACATACACATACACATACACATACACATACACATACACATACACATACACATACACATACACATACACATACACATACACATACACATACACATACACATACACATACACATACACATACACATACACATACACATACACATACACATACACATACACATACACATACACATACACATACACATACACATACACATACACATACACATACACATACACATACACATACACATACACATACACATACACATACACATACACATACACATACACATACACATACACACACATACACACACATACACACACATACACACACATATTAATTAGCATAAATTAGAATTTTATTGGCTCTTTTAGTTTTTTAGATATCATAAATCCCTAAGCTAGACTACCGGTGCCCATATAATATAAATGTATAAAAATCACTATATTTTTCGACCGATTTTATATATTTTATATATATATATAATACGTACTGTGCGGCCGATTGCGCTACACGTCTCAATGCTTCCCAAGCGGGACCGTAATCAGCATATAGTAAACTAATGTAGTTTTCATTTAAAAACATACTACCTAAAATTAATGAGAAAACAATAATATGTATTAATTGACAATTTTAAAAATTAAAAATTATTATTGAAAAAAACTAATACATTAATTTTTTTTAAAAAAAAAATTATTATAATTAGATATTTAAAAAAAAGTAATTTCTATTTACCGGAAAAAGTTTCTATACGTCCGGAAAAATCTTTCGATTGAAACGCTTTTCTAGCCATATCTGAATCAGTGATAATCACTAGCGGTTTGTCTAATATATAAAACGTAAAAACTGGTCCATACTTTTTGGACCAATTTCTTAGAATATCGTCATAATAGTGGTTACCCTTAAATGCTTTTAAATGAAAAAAAAAATTAATTATATATATATATATATATATATATTATATGAAAATTAAAACAATAAAAGTTATATTATTAATAATATATTTGATATGATATTTTTGAAACAATAATCAGAGAGAGAGAGAGAGAGAGAGAGAAAGAGAGAGAAAGGGAGAGAAAGAGGGAGAGAGAGAGAGAGAGAGGGAGAGGGAGAGAGAGAGATAGATAGATAGATAGATAGATAGATAGATAGATAGATAGATAGATAGATAGAAATATAATTAGTTTAATAAAATAATAATTTGTTTTAATTTAAAAAACTTACACAAAATATTTCCTATAATTGGCAATGGAAATGGACCGGGAGGTAGACTATAATATCTTAAATAAAATTGTATCAATTTGTAGATTACATAACCAGATAATAGTCCAAAAATTATTGACCATATATTTGTTGATAAAATATCAAACAACTGACTTAATATTAGTGACATATTATTATCAATAGTATTATTAGTATTATTAATATTATACTTATATAAAAAAAATTACTGTATAATACTGTACAGTATAATAAATAAAAAAATATTTTGTCTAATTAATTATATACAACTTTATAAAAACCAGTTGAGAATGGTACATAGCATTATCATACCAACTTCATCACTACTAGACACCTAAATTGATTTATTTAGAATAAATATTAATAATATATTATATTTTAATTAATACAATTGATACACACATAAATAAAAATCTATTTGCTTTAATAATCATAATTAACAATAAGGGTCAATATCATAATTAATAATAATTTTTCACTAACATTAATTTACAAATCATATAAAAAAAATTTAAATCTAGTTTATTATTTATTTTTTATAAAAAATTAATTTGACAGCCATTTTGTGTTTTTAATATATAATACAAAACTTTATTCAAAATGTGTATTAAAATAATGATTTATCTTAATTTTGGCCGCCATTTTGTTTTGAAAAAAAAAATATTTTTCTAAAATATTTGAACAATTTTAACACTCTTGATACTATATAACTATTTAATTTAATTTTTAATATAAAAAGTTTTTTTTTTATTATATCATATTTAAACAAACAAACAAACAACTTGTAGTACAAACTGATTGGACGGACAAAAAAAAATCTAGAATTCAAATTTCAACTATCCTTTTCAAAAAAAAAATAGTTTCATATATATATATTCAGAAAATTTAAAAAATATTATTTAACAAACTTTTGAATAAAAAATAAAAATTTTTATATTATTTATCACTATTATTTATTATGAATTAAGTTATTTGCATTAGTAATTGTTTTTATTTATTAGAGTTGAATGATTTATCTAAATAAATTTATTATATATTTTTTTATACTTGTGTATTTAATTTAAATTAATTAATAAAAATATTTATTTTATTATGAAAAAAATATTGTATTTAGTCTAATATATTTTAATTAAATTACAAATTTTATTCTAAATAAATCCAAATTACTAGTTATTAATTCAAAAAAAAAATAATTTTTATTGTTAAAATGTTTTAACAATTTTTTTTCAAAATAAAATTTTTATGTTCAAATATTACATTTAAATTAAACAAAAAAAAACAAATTTTTTGTAAATATAAAATATTAATAAAATACTAACAACTCTACTACTAATATATTTTTCAATTATTGTAATAATTGTACTTTATTAATTTTTTTATATACAGTATATATATATATATATTAAAAAAATATTATAAAATATATAAAATAATAATATAAAACTAAATATTTTTATAAAAACTAAAAGTATTATTTATTTGATTTATTATAGTAGCATATTTAAAATATTTTTTTTAAATACATTATAATATTAATTGCAAAATAATTGAAAAATGTTAAAATGATTTTACAAATTTTTGATTTAATGAAATAACTTATGCCTCTTAATAATTGTGTTATTTATTTTCAGAAAAAAAAAATTAATTAAAAATATTTTGGTTGTTTAATATCAAACATTAAATAATAATAAAATATAAAATGAAATTAATTTTACATTATTTTTGTTTACATGTTAACTATTAGTCTAGTTAACTAATTATATTTATCAATTAATATAGATTTTATATAATTTATTATTTATTTAAAAAAAATAACTTATATTATACTTATAAAACATTTAATATTCATAATAATTATAAAATCTATAAGCAAAAAAAAAATAATACACCTACATACATACCTACATACAACTACATACACATACATACAAACCTACTAACACCTACATACATATACTGTATGTATTAACTATAAAAATTTTATAAAACTTTTATGTTAATTAAGCAAAAATATATTTAGTTAAAAAAAATAATAATTTAATAGATAATAATAATAAAAATTCAATTAAAATAAAACAACATTTATATTAAATTTATATTTTATTATTGAAAAAATGGTTTAATTTTTTTTTTTAAATAATTGAATTGATTCTCATATAATGTAAATTAGTATTTAATCAATATATATATATATATACATAATAAAAAATATACATATAATAATATTAATTAATTTTATCATTCACATATTTTAAAACTTTATTTAAAATGTTATCTTGTTTGATGTTTTCATAGCTATCAAAAAAATGAAAAAAATAATAATAAATATGATAAATAAAATCAAAATTTATAAATAATTTATATATATAAACCTTAATTTTGTTTTTAAAAATAATCCATAAAACTGATGGTTATTTAGTTGATCTAAAATTTTTGGATAACTTTCAAAATATTTTTCCATAAATTTTCTATTATATAACCATTGATTTGAGTTATTGATAATTTGTGTACACGAGGGTCGGGTAGTATAGACGGATGCCATCATTGATCTCAATAATATAGTTAGTGATTTAAAATTATTAGCTAGTTCATTTTTCTTATATTTATTATCGGATCTAAATATATATAAAAAAATATATTATAAAAATTAATTAATTATTTCAAACATACTCTGAAAAGTTAATATTGAATAATTCGTGACCAATAATAGCCAGACTATAAATATCGCATTTTTCATTATAGTCACGACTGTAGACTTCGGGTGCCGTATAACCGTATGTACCGACTCGGGCCGTATGTGTCCACGAATTACCGGTTTCCGTACGATTGTGATCAGTGGCCAAACCAAAGTCACATAGTTTTAGAAACCTGTTATCTAATGGCTTATCATTGATGAGTATATTTCCGGGTTTGAGATCGCGATGAATAACCGGCGGTTGTCTTGTATGCAGATATTCAACGCATTCACACATCTCTAACATTATATGACTCGATATATAATATTCAATACAATTCATCGTTTCATTTGGTTTTCTGTGAAATGTTTGTGCCTTCAGTTCAATCAATTGTTTCAAACTTTGCGATAATAACTCCATTTGTATGTAAATTATATTCAATTCAATCCATGTGTCATAATATTTGACAACAAATTTTGATTGCAATTTCAATAGTTGTTTGACTTCTTTGATTAAATAATTTTCATGATTATCATCTGTAATATAAAAATTTAAAAAATAAATTAAAAAATAAATAATAATATTTAATATAATAATAAAAAAATTAGTTTACCTTTTAATTGAATTGATTTAATAGCAAACAATTCATTGGTTTCCATATCTAAACATTTATAAACTTTACCGAAACCTCCCGAACCTAACATAACTATTTGATTGTAATTATTTTGAAAATAATTTTGTTTATTAATTATTTCCCAATAATTTTGTTGATAACTAATTAAATCAATTGTTTGATATGTTATCGAAAATTTTTCGGCATATATATCTGGAAATGATTTTTCAACGCATGTTTTCAATTGAAAATTATTATTATTATTATTATTTTCTTTATAACATATTTCATAATATTTATCTAAATTTCTAATATAATGACCGCACATATCATCGACTGATTTAATATTAATTTTAATTAGGGTTGGCTTTTCATATACTAATTGATTGAATTTTCCGCATTGATATACTAAACCATCAGTCGATAGGAAATACGTAATGGGTTTATAATAATTATATGTAATTAGTTTTATATCTATTATGGTATCAATTAGTTTAGGTACTGGATATTTATAGGGTTTCAGATGACCCAATTGATTGCACTGGTTATCGCCCCAACTATATACCTGGCCATCGATGGTTACAGCAAACGAGCACTTATAGTGTGAATATATTGATTTAATTACCGAAGTTTCAGGTATTAATACCCGTACGGGACTATCTATACAACAATTAGCATCACTAGTTTGTTGTTGTCCACCACTACCGCAACCAATTTCCGACCATTTATTATAACCCCAACCATAGACCTGACCATCATTTGAAAGGGCCAGTGAATGATACCGACCGCACGTAATATCAATAATTAGTTTATCGGTTAGGGATGTAATAATTGCTGGTTTACTGTACGGATGATCACTGCTGGAGGTATGTCTACCCAATTGTTTGTATAGATTTCGACCCCAACTATATATATGTCCATCACTTGTCAAACACATACCAAAATCTAAACCGATTAGAAATTTACGGATATTTTTGTAAAACAATTCGGGTATTGGTTCGGGTTTATTATTATCCGATCTACGGTTATGACCCAAACCTAGTATACCATTGGTATTATCACCTAAACCATAGACCTGATCATCCTGTGTTACAAACCATACACTAAAATAGTTTGTATGAAATAATTTTATATCATATTTAATATCTATGGGTATATTATTATTATTATTATTAAACATTGGAAATTTGTTTAGAAAATTTATTGCAGACATTAGTAATTATTTAATTTTTTTTGATAAAAACACACAAAAAATACAAATAATTATATATTAAATTATATTTTAAAATATAAATATTATTTTTTTTGCAATAAATAATAATAAATCACTGCAAATATTTACAATAAACTTATTTAATGTAACTTTTTATTTTATATTATTATTAGTATTATTATTAAAAGTTAATTGTTTAATAAGATTATTGATAAAAACTATAGTTTTTAAGTATTTTTTTAATGATAGCAATATATTTTTTATTAATATTATAAAGATATATAATATATATCCTACATATATATATATATTTATAATATATATATATATATATATATATACTTTTTATTATATTATAAAAATATTATTATTATTATTATTATTATTATTATTATTATTATTATTATTATTATTAAATACAGATAATCAAAAAAATATTATTGTTATCATCATACTTTATATAATAATAATAATCACTAGTAAAAAAATGATTAAAAATAAACTTCAAAAAATTTATTTAGTTATTATAATTTTTATTAATAAAACTATATTGTACAACAATTATGCACAAATAAATTGTTATATAAATTTGTTTTTAATTAGTAATTATTGTTATTTATTTAATTTACTATATATTTATAACATTTTACAAGTTATATATATAAAAAAATTGTTATATTTAAAAAAATTATAAGTATATAATAATTTTATTGTAAATGTATAATTCAATTATAATTAATTTAAATGTAATTATGAAAATTATTAGTCAATTTTTATTGTTAACAAATATATTAAAAACATAACTATTTAATATAATAATAACAATATGCACCTAATTATTGTTAGTAATGTATACAAATTTTTTTTGTCTATTTTTGTTTTTGAATAATTGTAACAATAATTAAATATTGCTATTATTTAATAAGTAATACTTTATACCTATTTATAATAATAATAATAATTTGTATTTTACCTAATGATTAAGATTATAGTATAAAATTATATTATTATTAATTATAGTAATAAATTTAAATAATAATTAATCAATTAATATATTGAAATAATTAACTTTATTGAAATATATTACAATTATTTTTATATATATATATATTTTTAGTAAAATTTCAATTAATAATACAATTATATCTACAATATTTAATTATTTATACTAATGATAAGCTTATGGATCTCCTGGGTATCACCGGTTAGACCGACCGACAGGGGTGTCCAACGCAAACCGTACATCATATTTAAATACCCGCATAAATGTTTGTCTAATGTCTAACATATAGTTATTGTAAATAAATCATTACCGATATCAATACCAAACTTGTCAATAATATAAAGTATATGTTTATTAGTTTACTATTGAATAAGTTAATCATTATAATAAAATTACATATATAAAAATACTATTTAAAGTACATTTAGTAATAACTAAGATAAATTAATAAATAATTTGAATTTTAACATATTTAATATAATTTAAATATTTAAGTAAACTATAAAACAAATATATATATATATATATATATATATATATATATATATATATATATATATATGTGTAAATAAAATCAAACAATTAATTTGTATAACAATTTATATGTTTTTAAATTGAATGTATTAATCGATGCGGCAGTCATTATAATAAAATTAAATATCAATGAATTAACAACAAAACAATAGATTAACAATAATTTTATATAGATATTAATTGAGACAAACATTATTAAATACAATTGTGTTATAATACTCATACCAAATGTTAGCCATAGATTCAATAAAAATTTTGACCAATAAGTTTGATTATAATCGACGATTTCGACAAATAATTTGTCCAATGATTTCATAATATCGACTAAACTTTTATTTGGATTAGTTTTCCTAATCGTAGTTATATTGATTAGTTGTCCAAATTGTCGATAGATTTTTGACTGCCTGAGCTTCAAATAGCGGCACAGTATGTATAGGTAGACCATTTGAAATTGTAGCAGGTTCCAAAAATAGTTGCCCCATATGGTAAAAAATAAACTATTAGGTATACCATATAGTATGACTATACGTATGGGTAAACATAATATGTAAGTCAATAGACAAGCCAGTAGACCGCATAGGGGTATCATAATATTGATATTAAACTGACAGTATAGGCATAACCAACGCATCCGATTCACTAGCTTCGGGATCTCCTGGCGGTCGGTTAGACCAATCGACTGGGGTGTCCGTAAACCGGACATCATTTCAAATACCAGTAAAAATGTTGGTTTAATGTCTACCATATAGTTGTAAACATATATCAATACAGATACAAGTGTCAACAGTGATACCATTATGAAACAGATATTCATTTCAATCCTATTTCCCCAAAAGTATGGCCAATCGCCTAACTGTGCAAATAGTAGCCAATTGTCTACTACCGGATCGATGAAAAACATACAGACCAAGCGTTCAATGATATAAATCATACAAACAATTATTATACAAATCGGTCGATTAAACCATAGTCTCTGTTGTTGTTGTTGAGGACAATCATCGGCGACGCCAACTAATCGATGGTTACTTAAGCCGATTCGGTATAAATGATAGGCCGACCACTTGTATACCTGATTTGGTGGCAATAGTTTATTAGGCAAAATGTTAGACATTATTGAATACTTTTAAATTGCATTTAATTCAAGTTTTTATGTATTTAATAAATTTTTTTATTAAACTAATATACAGTATATATTGAATATTCTATACTTAAACAAAATTTTTATTAATTAATTATAGTGTTGTAATGAATTTGTTTTCAATTATATTTAGCATTAATTATGTTATTATTTAATTATATTTTTGTTGTTTTTGTTGTTATTTCTATAATTATAGTTAAAAATACAATTTTTACTAATGTATTACTAGTATTAATTAATATTCTATTTGATGCAATAACTTATTATTTTTTTATTATTTATTAATTACATAAACTAATAGTGTCTATAATTGTTATTTTAATTGTTTTATTATATATACATGTAAAAAAACTATATATCTTATAAAATATTATTAATAAATAATCAATAACATATATATAACATAAATAAAATTATACAAAAAAATACTTTATAAAGTAATAAATAATTTGAATTTTAACATATTTAATGTAATTTAAATATTTTTGTAAATTATAACTAATATACTGTATATATATAGATATATGTAACCAAAAAAATTTATAAAACTATTAATTTATATAACAATTTATATGTTTGACTATTGAATGAGTTAATCGATGCGGCAGTTATTATAATAAAATTAAATATCAATGAATTAACAACTAAACAGTAAATTAGTATTGATTTTATATAGATATTAATTGCGACAAACATTATCGTATACATCAATGTAATGATAGCCATACCAAAATTAAACCATAAATTTAGTAAAAATTTTGACCAATAAGTATGATTATAATCGGATATATCCTTAAATAATTTGTCCATTGATTTCATAATATCTACTAAACGTTTAGTATTAATATTAATAATAGTTTAGACCATTTGAAATTGTAGCATGTTCCAAAAATAACTACCCCATAGTGTATACAATAGTGTATTAGGTATACCATATAGTATGACTATACGTACGGGTGCCCATATAATATAACTTAGCAAGCACATTAGTAGACCGCATAGGGGTACCATAATATTGATATTAAACTGACAGTACAGGCATAGCCAGCGCATCCATTTGATAAGCTTCTGGATCTCCAGGGGGTCGGTTAGACCAACCGCTAGGGGTGTACGTAAACCGGACATCATTTCAAATACACGTAAAAATTTAGGTTTAATGTCTACCATATAGTTTGAAACATATATCAATACGGATAGCAATGTTAACAGTGTTAGCATTACTAAACATAAGTTCATTTCGATAGTATTTCCCCAATAGTATGTCCAATCGCCTAACTGTGCAAACAATAAGCAATTGTCCAAATCGTTGAATATACAGATTATACGTTGAATAATATAAACTATTAAAACAATGATTATAATTACGGGTCGATTAAACCATAGTCTCTGTTGAGGACAACCATCACAACAATCATCGTCGGCTACGACTAATCGATGGCTACTTAAGCCGATTCGGTATAAATGATAGGCTGACCACTTGTATACCTGATTTGGTGGCAATAGTTTATTAGACAAAATGCTAGACATTTTTTTAACTGATTTTTTTTATTATTAATTTTAATTTTAAGTATTTTTTTTATAAGTTTATATATTATAGTATATTTGACTAAATTTTTTGAAACAATGATTTATTTATTGTAAATAAGTATACTTTTTATGTATTATTATTATTTGTTTATAAACTAATAGTATAATATATATATATTTAATAATTGTGTTTTTTAATGATTTCTAGATATTATAATAATTTTAATAATTATAATAGTAATTATAGCTAAGATAATTAATATTATAAATTATTTTAATATTTTATTGTTTATACTAAAGTTGTTTTTTTCTAATAAAATAATATTTACTTATTATTATTATTATTAAAGATATATAAAATAATAATAATTATTATTATTATATATTATTAATACATTGTAATTAAAGTTAATTGTTATTTAAAAATTGTTATTCAAAATTGTTTATTATTTTTTATTACAAGTAATTATCGTTCAGTAATAATAATAATAATATCGATTTTTTTATCAACAAATAAACATATATTGAATAATTAAGTTATTTATTTTTTTAGATATCATAATAATTAGCAAATAATAAAAATTATTAAACATTATAGTAATAATTTAATGTTTACTCTAAAGTAGTTTTTTTTGTAAATAAAATAAACATATGATAATTATTTAAAAATATACAATAATAACAATAATTATTATAATAGCTATACAATATTATTAGTATATTGTTTTTTAAAAAATTATTATTATTTTTATTAAAATTAATCATAAACATAATAGTTATTATATAATTTATTTATTTATTTATTCTGGTTTATAGACTAATATAAATATATTTAATAATTATTTATATTATTTAGATATCATAATAATTATAATAATAATAATAATAATAATTATCAAATGTAATTAGAAATGAAAATTTATTATAAATTATAGTAATATTTTAATGTTTACAATAAATAAGTTTTTTTTAATAAAAATATAATCAAGATAATACTTTTTATTATTATAGTTATATTTGTAAATTTTTCTAAAATATATAAAATATTTTTTAAATAAATACCACAAAAAATCATTAAACATAAATAATCAATTAAATTATTAAATTTATATAACCTAAATAATATAGTTATTAATATATATAAATAAATATAATTATATTAAACAAAAACATTTAGTGTAAATAATTTTATTAAATAATTATCAGAATAATAATAATAATAATACAATAATTATTTTTATAATTAAGTAAAACAATTAAATGCTAATAAAAAAATTATTTAATTTATTAAAAATACTATATTTAAATAATCTAGAAAATTAACAAAATTTATGTTAACTAATATACGGTATATACAATACATAAAAATAAAAATAATATTAAAATTTTATATAATTAGTTGTCTAAACAATTAAATTATTTACTAAATTATAAATCATATATTTATTAGTTAGCAATTAAAACATAGTATTAAGAAATAGTAGTAAATTAAAAAATAATAATAATTATTATTATTACTGTAATTATTTTTTATAAACTATTTAAAGTTTATATTAAAATTATACTAAAATAAAATTGCTTAATAATAATAATAATAGCAAAATTAATATCTTTTTAATTAATTTAAATATTAAATTATTTTATATAACAAAATATATAATTTTGAAGCAAATTTGTTGACCGATGCGGCAATAAAAATGATTAATAAAAATATCATTGAATTAAATAGTAGATAATATGTAAAAAATAAATTTATATAGATATTCATTGATATAAATACAATACTATATAAAATCATAACAATAAGTGTACCTAAAATTAGCCAAATATATAGTAAAAACTTTGACCAATACGTGCGGTTATAGTCATCGATATCGACAAACAATTTGTCCAATGATTTCATAATATCTTGAATACATTTATTAGTTTTATTGTGTTTAGTAGTAGTAGTAGTAGTAGTAGTAGTAGTAGTAATAGTAGTATTAATAGCTGTTAGTTGTTGTAATTGTCTATAGATTTTTGACTGCCGGACCTTTAAATACCGGCACAGTATGTAAAAGTAGATCAACTGATACTCTAGTATTGAAATAAAATAATAAGCCCATAGCGTAAACAGTATGGTATTAGGTATACCGTATAGTATTACGCAATACAGTGACGTTTTTATAATATAACTTACTAGTGATAATAACATAGCAAACAATGGTGTAATTATATTGATATTAAACTCAACATATATGGATAGCCAACGCATCCAATTGATTAGCTTATGGATCTCCTTGCTGTCGGTTATACCAACCGACAAGGGTGTCCGTAAACCGGACATCATTTCAAATACCAGCAAAAATGTTGGTTTTATATCAAACATATAGTTGTAATAATAGGTTAGTACTGATAATAATGTTAACAATGAAATAAATAATAGACTAAAATTAAATACTGATCCTAAACCATAAAACTGTGACCAATTGCCTAACAGTGCAAATAGTAGCCAATTGTCTACCGAATCATTGATAAACAAACAGCCAATGAGTTTAATGGTGTAAATCAATGAAACACTGATTATACTAATCGGTCGATTAAACCATAGTCTCTTTGGTTGAGGACAACAATCATCGGCGGCTACGACTAATCGATGGTTACTTAAGCCGATTCGGTATAAATGATAGGCCGACCACTTGTATACCTGATTTGGCGGCAATAGTTTATTAGGCAAAATGGTATCCATTTTTTTTAAACAAAAAATAAAATATTTTTCTTATTTGATAATACAGTATATATATATATATATATATATAAATTACATTAATAATATATTTTTGTAAACTGGTATTTATTATAACGCGTTTATCAAATAGAGAGTAATAGTCTATATATATATATTATTAATTAAATTAATTAATTAAATTATAATATTATATTTTTATATAATATTATCTTATTATTTAAGTATATGAATTTGTTTTTTGTAATTTATATATTTTTTATAATGTATTATAATATTTTAATTAATATGATCTATGACGCACTATAAATTATATATATATATATATATATATTATTAGTTAAATTAATTATTATTATTAATTATTATAATAATAATAATATTATTTGAGTGTTAGTCTAATTATAGCTTTTAAAAAACAAACGTAATATTCAATAACAAACAAATTAATTATTATTATATTTCATAATTAAGTGTTTTTTATTAGAAGTTAATTAATATTTTCATTTAAAGTTTTCAATGTATTAACTGGTAATAACCTGGTTTTTGTAAGTTTAACATAAGTATAAAAAAATTAAAATTTAATGATAAATAAAACTAAATATAACAATTTTGTTTAACATGTTTTATCATCAACATAGCAAAGTCGTTAAAATATAATAAATGTATATAATTTTAATGATTTATTTTAAAAAATAAGTAATTTAATATACTATCTAATATTTTAAAAAATATATATATATTATGTTATTTTTATAAATTTATTTTTTTAATGTTGGTACACTATATTCGTAGTTAATAAATTATAAGTTAAAAATTAATATATTTATTATAAATCTAGTATAAATATTTTTAAAAAAATTATAAAATAAAAATTATATTATATTAAAACATTATTAGTTAGCAATCAAAATTATAGTATTAAGAAATTTGAGTATATTACTATAACTATTATTATTATTATTATAATTGTAATTATTTTTTATAAACTATTTAAAGTTTATATTAAAATTATGCTGAGATAAAATTGCTTAAAAATAATAATAATAATAATAACAATAATAATAGAAAAATTAATAACTTTCAATAAATTAAATATTAAATTATTTTGTACAACAATTTGTATATTTTTGAATCAAATTTGTTGACCGATGCGGCAATAAAAATAATTAATAAAAATATCAATGTATTAACAAATAGACAATAATTAAACAATAGTTTTATATAGACATTCATTGGGATAAATAAAATACTATAGAAAAACATAACAATAATTGTACCGAAAATTAGCCAAATATTTAGCAAAAACTTTGACCAATACGTGCTGTTATAGTCGTCGATATCGGCAAACAATTTGTCCAATGATTTCAAAACAATTATAATACGTTTATTAGTTTTACGTTGTTTAGTAGTTACGGTTAGTTGTTGTAATTGTCTATAGATTTTTGACTGCCGGAGCTTTAAATACCGGCACAGTATATAAAAGTAGATCAACTGAAACTGTAGTATTGACCAAAAATAATAACACCATAGTGTAAACAATATGGTATTGGGTATACCAAATATTATTAGACAATATATGGGTGTTTTTAATATATAACCTAGCAAACATAATAATATACCGCACATTGGTATTATAATATTGATATTGAACTGAACATATCTGGACAGCAAACGCATCCGATTGATAAGCTTCTGGATCTCCTGGGGATCGTTGAGACCAACCGACTGGGGTGTACGCAAACCGGACATCATTTCGAATACCCGCATAAATTTGGGTTTTACGTCAAATATATAGTTATAATAATAAGTTAATTCGGATATTAATGTCAACACTGACACTAAAATCAAACATTTTCTTAATATTGATCCTAAACCGTAAAAATATATCCAATCGCTTAATAGTGCAAACATTAGCCAATTGTCTACCGTATCGATGAAAAACATACAAACAATGAGTTCAATGGTGTAAATCATACAAACAGTGATTATACTAATCGGTCGATTAAACCATAGTCTCTGTTGAGGACAACCATCACAACAATCATCGGCGACGACGGCTACTAATCGATGGTTACTTAAGCCGATTCGGTATAAATGATAGGCCGACCACTTGTATACCTGATTTGGTGGCAATAGTTTATTAGGCAAAATGATAGACATTATTATTGAATTTGAATTTATCAAAAGTAATTTTTTTTGTCAACAATTTTTTTTAATACTAAATTAGTATTAGTATTACTAAATTATTCAGTATTATATAGTGTATTATAAATATATAAATATATAGATATATATATATTTCAATATTTTATACATAAACTACTTTTAATAAAATTTGTTTTAATTAATGCTTAGCATTAATACGATAATTGCATTAATTAATTATATTTGTTAATTTAATTGTTAATTATAAATAAAAAAAATTTTTCTAATGTATTAATTAATGTATTATTAGATTAATTAATATTATCTTTGACGTACTAACTTATTAATATTTTATTTTTGTAATAATTTATTTTTAATATAATTAGTCCTATAAATTTTTATTATATTAATAGCTATGTTTTTTTCTGCAAATATTAATAGTTTACAATAACATTGTTATAATTACTATATTTGTTAGGTATATAAATATAAATATATATACAATTATAATTATTATTAAGTTAATAATTTTTATTTTGTATTATTATAATTTTTGTTACTAAGTAAATTAATATAATTAATAACATTGTTTTTTATAATTATAATATTTTTATAATACATAAAATTCATAGCATTTCATAACATTTTATAGATTAAAACCAAATTATTTAAATACATTTATTTTGTTAAAAACAAATATTAGTAAATAATAGTATTAATAAATTTTATAATAAAATTTATTATAAATCTAGAAATAATATATATAATAAACTATATAATAAAAACTAAATTATATTAAAACATTATTAGTTAGCAATTAAAATTATAGTATTAAGAAATTTGATTATATTATAAAATAATAATAACTATTATTATTATTATTGTAATTATTTATTATAAACTATTTAAAGTTTATATTAAAATTATGCTGAGATAAAATTGCTTAAGAATAATAATAATAATAATAACAATAATAATAGAAAAATTAATAACTTTCAATAAATTAAATATTAAATAATTTTGTACAACAAATTATATAGTTTTGAAGCAAATTTGTTAACCGATGCGGCAATAAATATAAGTAATAAAAATATCATTGAATTAACAATTAGAAAATAAGTAAACAATAGTTTTATATAGACATTCATTGAGATAAATAAAATACTATAGAAAAATATAACAATAATTGTACCAAAAATTAGCCAAATATATAGTAAAAACTTTGACCAATACGTGCGGTTATAGTCGTCGATATCGGCAAACAATTTGTCCAATGATTTCATACAATGTTGAATACGTTTATTAGTTTTACGGTTTTTAGTAGTAGTAGTAGTAGTAGTAGCTGTTAGTTGTAGTAATTGTCGATAGATTTTTGACTGCCTGAGCTTTAAATACCGGCACAGTATGTAAAAGTAGATCATCTGAAACTGTAGTACTGACCAAAAATAATAGGCCCATAGCGTAAACAGTATGGTATTGGGTATACCATATAGTATTAGACAATACAATGGCGTTTTCAATATATAACTTAGCAAACATAATAACATACCAAACAATGGTACAGTTATAGTGTTATTGAACTGAACATATCTGGATAACCAACGCATCCAATTGATTAGCTTATGGATCTCCTGCGGATCGTTGAGACCAACCGACAGGGGTGTCCGTAAACCGGACATCATTTCAAATACCAGCAAAAATGTTGGTTTTATACCAAAAATATAGTTGTAATAATAGGTTAATACTGATAATAGTGTTAACAATGAAATAAATAATAGACTAAAATTAAATATGGATCCTAAACCATAAAAATGGGACCAATTGCCTAACAGTGCAAATAGTAGCCAATTGTCTACCGTATCGTTGATAATCAAACTGGCAATCAGTTCAATGGTGTAAATCATTGAAACAATTATTATACTAATCGGTCGATTAAACCATAGTCTCTGTTGAGGACAACAATCACTTGTATACTAGATTTGGTGGCAATAGTTTATTAGGTAAAATGGTATCCATTTTTTATTTTAAAATAAAATATTGTATAGTTATATACTATAGTTAATTACAATAGATTACACAATATATATATATAATTTTATGAAACTATTATTTATGAAATTCTTTAATCTAATAGAGGATTAAAAAGTATATATATATATTATTTAATTAAATTAATTATTAAGTAAATTTAAAATTTATTATAATTATAATATAACTATATTATAATTAATTATTTATTTATATAATTGAATTTGAATTTATCAAAAGTAAAATTTATTTTTAACAATTTTTTAATCCTAAATTAGTATTAGTATTAGTATTACTAATATATTCATTATATTTATATATACTGTATTATAAATATATATATACTGTATATTTAAATATTTTATACATAAACTACTTTTAATTAAAAATTTGTTTTAGTTATGCCTGCAATTAATATAGTATATTATAATTGCATTAATTAATTATATATGTTGTTATTATTATAATTATTATAGTTATAAATAAAATATTTTACTAATAAATTATTAGGTTAATTAATATGCATTTTGATGTACTTAGTAATTATTATTATTATTATTTGTAATAATTTATTTTTAATATAATTTGTCTTATAAATAAATATTGTTATTATAATATTTCTGTATATATTAATAATTTACAATAAAATTGTTATAAATAACTAAATTTGTTATGTATATAAATTGATACAAATATAATTGTTATTAACTTAACAATTTATATTTATATTATTATAATTATAATTATTGTTTTTTTAGGAAATTAATATAATTAATTATATTTATTTTTTCATAATTATGATATTTTTATAATACACCAAAATTAGTAGCATATCATATCATAACATTTTAGTAGAAAACTAATTACATTAAAAGCATATTAATATTTGTTTTAAAACAAATTATATTAGTATACAAAATATATAATTTAATTTTATAAAGTTATTTAATATTAATTCATTGTATACCATATTTTCAGGCAATAGTTTATTAGGCAAAATACGAGTCATTATTATTGATTTTTTTTTATTAAAAATTATTTACGATTATTAATTAATTTATAATCTATAATTTTTTAATAGTTTTTTTTTTAAAATAATTATCTTATTATTTAAGTATATGAATTTATTTTGCAATTTTTATATTTATAATGTATTATAATATTATAATTAATATGATCTATGTTGTACTAAACTAATTAAATTAATTATGTTAATTATTATATTAATTATAATATTATTATTTTTTTTTTGTTTTAATCTAATTATAGCTTTTTAAAACAACGTAATATCCAATAACAAACAAATTAATTATTATTGTTATTATTAATGGTTTATTCCAATAAATTTAAACTATATTATAATAATTATTATAAGTTAAAAAAAATAATAATATTTTCAATGTATTAACTGGTAATAACTAGTTTTTGTAAGTTTAACTTAAGTATAAAAAATAATAAATTTTTTGTTTTTATTGCAATTACTTAATAAATTTAAAGATAAATATAACTAAATAAATTTTAAAAAAAATGTTTTATCATAAACATATCAAAGTTGTTAAAATATAATAAATGTACATTATTTTAATGATTTTATTTTAAAAATAAGTAAATTAATATACTATATAATATTTTTTAAAAATATATATTATGTTATTTTTATAAATTTATATATAATATTAGTACAATATATTCGTAGTTATTAAAAAATTATAAGTTAAAAATTAATATTTTTATTATAAATCTAAAATAATATATATATATATATATATATATATATATATATATATATATATATATATATATATATATATGTTAATTTTAAGAAAAATTATAAAATAAAAATTAAATTATATTAAAACATTATAGTATTAATAAATTTTAGTATATTAGGAGATAATAATAACTACTATTATTATTGTAATTATTTTAATAAACTTTTTTAGCTTATATTGAAATTATGCGGAAATAAAATTGTTTAAAAATATTATTAATAATAAAAATAATAATAGCAAAATTAATAACTTTTAATATTTTAAATATTAAATTATTTTGTACAACAAATTATAGATTTTTGAAGCAAATTTGTTGACCGATGCGGCAATAAATATAATTAATAAAAATATCATTGAATTAACAATAAAAAAATAAGTAAACATAGTTTAATATAGACATTCATTGATATAAATAAAATATTATAGAAAAATATAACAATAATTGTACCGAAAATTAGCCAAATATATAGTAAAAACTTTGACCAATATGTATGGTTATAGTCAATGATTTCGGCCAACAATTTGTCCAATGATTTCATAACATTTATAATACGTTTATTAGTTTTACGGTTTTTAGTAGTAGTAGTAGTAGTAGTAGTAGTAGTAGTAGTAGTAGTAGTAGTAGTAGTAGTAGTAGTAGTAGTAGTAGTAGTAGTAGTAATAGCTGTTAGTTGTAGTAATTGTCGATAGATTTTCAACTGCCGGTGCTTTAAATACCGGCACAGTATGTAAAAGTAGATCATCTGAAACTGTAGTATTGACCAAAAATGATAACAACATAGCGTAAATAATATTGTATTGGGTATACCATATAGTATTACGCAATACATGGGCGTTTTTAATATATAACTTACTAAACATAATAACATACCAAACAATGGTGTAATTATATTGTTATTGAACTAAACATATCTGGACAGCCAACGCATACGATTGATTAGCTTATGGATCTCCAGGGGATCGGTTAGACCAACCGATAGGGGTGTCCGTCCCGGCAAACCGGACATCATTTCAAATACACCCAAAAATGTTGGTTCAAACATATCAAACATATAAACATATGTCAAACATATAATTGTAATAATAAGTTACTACTGATAATAGTGTCAACAATGACATACATAATAGACTAAAATTAAATATATAACCTAAACCATAAAAGTAGGACCAATTGCCTAACAGTGCAAATAGTAGCCAATTGTCATCCGTATCGTTGATAAACAAACAGGCAATCAGTTCAATGGTGTAAATCATTAAAACAATTATTATACTAATCGGTCGATTAAACCATAGTCTCTGTTGTTGTTGAGGACAACAATCATCGGCGACTGCGGCTACTAATCGATGGTTACTTAAGCCGATTCGGTATAAATGATAGGCCGACCACTTGTATACTAGATTTGGTGGCAATAGTTTATTAGGCAAAATAATTGACATTATAATTGAATTTGTATTTATCAAAAAATAAATATTTAACAATTTTGTTTTAAAAACTAATATATATATATATATATATATATATATATATATTTCAATATTCTATACATAAACTACTTTTAATGCAATTTGTTTTGTAGTTATGCTTAGCATTAATACTGTACTATAATTTCATTATTTTTTAATAGCTTTTTATATACTTGCATTAATTTAATTACATTTCTTATAATTATTATAGTTATAAAATAAAAATTGTTACTAATGTATTATTAGATTAATTAATATTATCTTTGACGTACTAACTTATTAATATAATTTATTTTTTGTAATAATTTATTTTTAATATAATTTAAATACCTATAATTAAATATTGTTATTATAGTTATGTTTTTTTATGTGTATATACTGTATATTAATAGTTTACAATAACATTGTTATAAATACTACATTTGTTATGTATAAAAATTTATACAAATATAATTATTATTAACTTAATAATTTTTATTTTGTATTATTATAATTTTTGTTACTAAGGAAATTATTATAATTTTTTTTAATAATTATGATATTTTTATAATACACAAAATTAATAGCATTTCATAACATTTTAGTAGAAAATAAATTATATTAAAACCAAATTAATAGTATTTTTAAACAAATTAAATTAGTATACAATATATAATTTAATAAAATTATTTAATACATTAATTTTGTTAAAACAAATATTAGTAAATAATAGTAATTTATTTTATTTTTTTTGACAAAATCTATTTCAACAATAATTATTTCTTAATAAAATTAACAAAATAAAAATAATTGACTTATTAAATATTTTGTAAAATAAATATACATATAGTTATTAAAATAATTATAATAAATATTAATTTAAATATATCAATATTTTTAATTAAAAAAAACTAATTCAATATTAATTATTTCTTAATAAAATTAAGATAATTAAAATAATTTACTTAATATATATATACTAAATATAGATTAAATATATCAATATAACTATAAAAATCTGGACAATTATCTAATTAATTATTTTGTATAATAATTTATATAGTTTTGAACAAAACGTATTGATCGATGCGGCCGTAAATATAATAAACGAAAATACCATTGAATTAACAATTAGACAATAGATAAACATTAGTTTCATATAGATATTCATTGATAAAAACACTATACTATATAATAGTATAACAATAGCCGTACCGAAAGTCAACCATAGATTTAATAAAAACTTTGACCAATAAGTGTGATTATAGTCCGATATATCGGCAAACAATTTGTCCAATGATTTCATTGAATCTATAATACGTTTATTAGTTTTACGATATTTTGTAGTATAGGTTAGTTGTCGTAATTGTCTATAAATTTTCAACTGTCGGTGCATTAAATACCGGCACAGTATGTAAAAGTAGATCATCTGAAACTGTAGTATTGACCAAAAATGACTGCACCATAACGTAAACAGTATGGTATTGGGTATACCATATATGATTACGCAATACAGTGGCGTTTTTAATATATAACTTACTAGAGATAATAATATACCACATATGGGTACCATTATATTGATATTGAACTGAGCATATCTGGATAGCCAACGCATACGTTGGATAAGCTTATGGATCTCCTGGCGGTCGGTTAGACCAACCGACAGGGGTGTACGCAAACCGGACATCATTTCAAATACCAGTAAAAATGTTGGTTTTATGCCAAACATATAATTGTATAAATAAGTTAATTCGGATAATAGTGTTAACAATGACATAAATAATAGACATAAATTAAATATGTATCCTAAACCATACAAATAGGACCAATCGCCTAACAGTGCAAATAGTAGCCAATTGTCTACCGTATCGTTGATAATCAAACTGGCAATCAGTTCAATGGTGTAAATCAATGAAACAATGATTATACTAATCGGTCGATTAAACCATAGTCTCTTTGGTTGTTGACAACAATCATCGGCGGCTACTAATCGATTGTTACTTAAGCCGATTCGGTATAAATGATAGACCGACCACTTGTATACTTGATTTGGATGTAAAAGTTTATTGGGAAAAATGGTATCCATTTTTTTTATTAATTATAATTGTCTTTATATATTTTTTGATGTCAATAGTTATACTTATAATATCTAATTAAAGTAAATTACAATATACTATAATATTTTTTTTTTTGGATACTGTATTATATTTAATTTCAATTGCCTAATATAGTTAAAAACTAAATAAATAATTAATTAAATTTTAGTTTTAATATTGCTTAAATTTATATAGTATTTATAAACTGATAATTAAATAATTAATTAATTATTAGGTGTAATTGTAAATATATTTTATTTACTATAATTATTAAATTAAACTAATTATAGTTTACATCTATACTATTATTATTATAAAAAAAGTTATGTAATAAATTAAAACTTTATATACAGTAATATGTATTATATTCATAATTAAGTTTTGTTAATAATGAATTTTATCAATAATAATAATAATATATGTATTAAGTGATAATAACATGTTTTATGAAGTTTTAATTAAATAATTTTAACTTAAGTATAATTAATAACTTTTTTGTTGATGTAATTACTAAATTACTAATTGATGATAAAAACAATTATTAAATTTCAATAACCATTTTTTGTAAACAACATAGTTTATTGATGAAATTGTTTTAATATATATATATATAAAACAATAATATTTACATGAAAATAATAATTAACAAATAAAATGTTAGTTTTAAAATAAGTAAATTATTAATAATATTTTGATATTTTTAAAAATAAAATAATTATATGTTGTTTTTAAAAAAAATTATTTAGTTAATTATTTAGTTAATTACACTACAAATGCTTAGTAAATAAAAATAATTATTTCTGTAAATTTTATTATAAAACAACATAAATAACAATATAATAACTTTTAAAATGTTTAAATTATTAATAAAATTTAATATTTTTTAAAAATAAAATAATTTTATTTATAAATTTTTTTTTAAATATTCATACACTACATATACATATAGACTTTAATCAAAAAATAAATAAATAAATAACAATTTCTATGATTGTTATTTATAAAACTACATAAATAAATAATAATATCAATTTTAATTTCAATATAATTAAATTATTTTGTGAAACAATTTTTTAATATTTGAAGCAAATTTGTTGACCGATGCAGCCGTAAAAATAATTGATGAAAATATTATTGTATTAACAAACTGACAATACGTAAACAATAGTTTTAGATAGATATTCATTGAGTGAAATAAAATACTATAGAAAAACATAACAAATAATTGTACCGAAAATTAGCCAAATATACAGCAAATACTTTGACCAATACGTACGGTTATAGTCAACGATTTCGACAAATAATTTGTCCAATGATTTCATACAATGTTGAATACGTTTATCAGATTTACGGTATTTTCTAGTATCAGCTGTTAGTTGTTGTAATTGTCTATAGATTTTTGACTGCCGGACCTTTAAATACCGGCACAGTATGTAAAAGTAGACCAACTGAAACTGTAGTATTGACCAAAAATAATAGGCCCATAGCGTAAACAGTATGGTATTGGGTATACCATATATGATTACGCAATACAGTGGCGTTTTTAATATATAACTACCTAAACATAATAATATACCGCAGAATGGTATCATTATATTGATATTGAACTCAACATATCTGGATAGCCAACGCATCCAATTGATTAGCTTATGGATCTCCTGGGAATCGTTTAGACCAACCGACAGGGGTGTCCGTAAACCGGACATCATTTCAAATACACGTAAAAATGTTGGTTTTATACCCAACATATAGTTTGATAAATAGGTTAATTCTGTTATAATTACCCATAAAATCATTAAAATTAAACTGTTTTTCAATAGTAATCCTAAACCATAAATGTATATCCAATCGCCTAACTGTGCAAACAGTAGCCAATTTTTGTCCGAATCGTTGATAAACAACAAACAGACAATGCGTTCAATTAAATAAACTATTGAAACAATTAGTATAATTACGGGTCGATTAAACCATAGTCTCTGCGGTCGACAACAATTGTCGGCAACTAATCGATCCTCACTTAAGCCGATTCGGTATAAATGAAATGCCGACCACTTGTACACTATGTTTGGCGGTAAAAGTTTTTTAGGAAAAATTGTATTCATTTTTTTAAAAAAATATTTATATATATTTTGTAAATTAAATTATATTTTATGATTACATTATACAATTATTTTGCTACTGTATTATTAAATATAATACTATTATTATTTTTTTAAAAAATTATATGCAAACCCATAATATTGAATAACAAAATTAATGATAAATTTAAATTAATTAATAAGTTAATAAAAAAATTTTATTTTCGTTAATTATAATGTTAAATATAATATTAGTTTTATAATTATTATTATCTATACTAATTAATAAATTATATATATTGTATAATGTTCAAAATAATTGTTTTATATATGTATACTGTATATGTTGTTTTATAATTTTTTTTAAACATAATAATTTTATTAAAGTATTTTTTTAATTAATAACTTGTAATATAAGATAGTTTAAATGTACATGAATATTTTTTAATAATTATCATATTTTAAAAATACACAAAATTTATAGAATTCGATAACATTTTAGTAGAAAAATAAATTACATTAAAACCAAATAAATATTTATTTTAAACAAATAATATTAGTCTAGAATATATAATTTAATACATTTATTTAATACATTAATTTTTTTAGAAAACAAATATTAGTAAATAATAGTATTAATAAATTTTATTATTTTTTATTTTAATAATTTCTAATTTAATTTTTTTATATGAAAAATCTATTTCAATAATAATTATTTCTTAATAAAATTAAGATACTTAAAAACTTATTTATTATTATTTAGTAAAATAAATATAGATTAAATATATCAATATAACTATTAAAAAACTAGACTTATTTAAAAAAAAATTAAATCTTAATTAATTATTTTGTATAATAATTTATATAGTTTTGAACAAAACGTATTGATCGATGCGGCCGTAAATATAATAAACGAAAATACCATTGAATTAACAAATAGACAATAAATAAACATTAGTTTTATATAGATATTTATTGAGAAAAACAATATACTGTATAATAGTATAACAATAGCCGTACCGAAAGTCATCCATAGATTTAGTAAAAACTTTGACCAATACGTGCGGTTATAGTTGTCAATATCGGCAAACAATTTGTCCAATGATTTCAAAACAACTATAATACGTTTATTAGTTTTACGTTGTTTAGTAGTATCGGTTAGTTGTTGTAATTGTCTATAGATTTTTGACTGCCGGAGCTTTAAATACCGGCACAGTATATAAAAGTAGATCAACAGAAACTGTAGTATTGACCAAAAATAATTGGCCCATAATGTAAACAGTATGGTATTGGGTATACCATATATGATTACGCAATACAGTGGCGTTTTTAATATATAACTTACTAAACATAATAATATACCGCACAATGGTATCATTATATTGATATTGAACTCAACATATCTGGATAGCCAACGCATCCAATTGATTAGCTTATGGATCTCCTGGGAATCGTTTAGACCAACCGACAGGGGTGTCCGTAAACCGGACATCATTTCAAATACCCGCAAAAATTTGGGTTTTATGTCAAACATAACGTTATAATTGTATGAATAAGTTATTTCAGATATTATTGTCCACAAAATCATTAAAATTAAACTTTGTTTCAATAGTAATCCTAAACCATACAAATATATCCAATCGCCTAACTGTGCAAACAGTAGCCAATTATTGTCGTCCGAATCGTTGATAAACAACAAACAGACAATGCATTCAATTAAATAAACCAATGAAACAATTAGTATAATTACGGGTCGATTAAACCATAGTCTCTGTTGTAGACAACAATTGTCGGCTACGACTAATCGATGGCTACTTAAGCCGATTCGGTATAAATGATAGGCCGACCACTTGTACACTATGTTTGGCGGTAAAAGTTTATTAGGAAAAATGGTATCCATTTTTTAATTGTTTAAAAAAAATATTTGTTATTTTTTAACGTTTATAGTTATATACTAAAGTTAATTTCAATTTATGATTATAATATATATATAATTTTATGAAACTGTATTTATGTAATGCATTAATCTAATAGATAGTAAATGTATTTTTTAAATTAATTAAATTAATTATAATATTAATTGAGTTTTAGTCTATAATTATCATTTAAAAACTAAATATTCAATTAGCAAACAATTATTAACAGTTATTATTGTTTTGCAATAAATTATAATATTATATTTTAATGTCTATAGTTGACTAATTATATTTTATTTAGTACAGTATATACTGTATATATATATACATTAAATTTTATTATATTATTATTATTAAATAAATGTATTATATTATTGATTTTAAAATTATACTCAAAACTGTTATTATTGGATAACAAAATTAATAGATAAATTTATATTATATATTATAATAATTAATAAAAGTTAATTAAATTATTATTTTCGTTAATTATAATGTGAAATATAATAATAATAATATTATTAATTAATTAATTTCTATACTAATTAATAAATTATATGTACTGTATAATATTTAAACAAATTGTTTTATATATGTTTAAACTTTATATAAATAATTATGTTGTTTTATAAAAAAATTTTAACATAATATTTTTTTGTATATAATTAATAACTAAGTAATAACTAGTTTAAATGTACATGAATAAGTTATAATATTTAATATTTCAATAATAATAGTTAATTTTTATATTTATTTAGTACAATAAAAAAATTTATAAAAAACATAATAAATTATTTTATTAATAAATTAACTTTTTCACTAACACTCAGTCAACTAATTAATAATTAAAATTTAAAAAAAACATTAAATAAAATTTTTTTATAAATTTTCAAATGCAACAAACAGTATATATATATATATATATATATATATATTTAACAATAATTGTATGAAATATAGGGCCAAATGTTTTACTGTTTAGTTATTATTATTAAATTATACGTTAAGTAGTAAACCGTTTATATATAATATACAGTAGAAAATATTGTTAATAAAAAATTTAATTTATAATTTAATTAATTAATTATAAATTCAATATTAATTGAAATAATAATTTATAAGTAGTTTGAATACAGGTGTTGACCGACGATGCCGTTAATATAATAAATAAAAATAATATAATCATATTAAACAAAACATATGTTAACATAGATTTTATATAATAATTCATTTCAATAAACAATAAACTATATAAAAATATAACAATAGCCGTACCAAATGTTAGCCAAATTATTAGCAAAATTTTTGACCAATACGTTAGGTTATAGTCGGAGATATCGGCAAATAATTTGTCCATTGATTTCATAATTAGTTGAATACGTTTAGTATTATTATTATTTGTATTGTTATTAGTTTTCTGCAAATTATTATTATTATTATTATTAACATTAATCAGTTGTTTAACTAATTGTTTCAATAGTTCCCGGTGTCGGAGCTTTAAATACCGACACATTATATGGAAATAAATCAATTGATAGGTTAGTATATTCCAGTAATAATTGCTACATAGGGTTAGAAACAGGGCATTGGGTAGTCCTATAAGGATTACCACTAATAGATGGTCACCAATGTATAGATAGCTAAACAGGTAGACAAATAGACTTAATACAGGTGCCATAAATTTAATATTAAACTGAACTAAATTACTTGACCAACGCATCCATTGGATAAGCTTATGTATCTCCTGGGGGTCGGTTAGACCAACCGAAAGGGGTGTACGTAAACCGGACATCATTTCAAATACCCGTAAAAATTTGGGTTCAATATCCCGGTTAGTATTATATGAATAAATTAATACCAATAATAGGATTTTTAAGGCAAATAATAGGAAACATAAATTAATTATTAGTCTATCGCCCCAAAAGTATGACCAATCGCCTAACAGTGCAAACAATAGCCAATTGTCTACTACTGTATCGTCAATGAAAAACATACATATTATACGTTCAATAATATAGACTAAACAAACAATTGATATAATTATCAGTCGATTAAACCATAGTCTCTGTTGAGGACAACAATCATCGGCTACTAATCGATGGTTACTTAAGCCGATTCGGTATAAATGATAGGCCGACCATTTGTAGGCCATATTTTCAGGCAATAACTTATTTGATGAAAATTCAGTCATTTTTTTTGCTGTATTTTAAAAATTAATTTTTACTATTTATAATACAGTTATTTAGTATATTGTTTACTAACTAAAAAATATAAATATTATCACATTTATTTTTTATTATTATTACTTTAATTAACTTTAATTTAATATAATTTAATTAAAAATATTACAGTAATAATAGCAATTATTATAAGTATATATAAGTCTATAATAATTATTTTTTTAAGTTTTAAGTTTTTTTTATAAACAATAGTATTGTTGTATTATATATTTTTTTACTAATAATAATAATTTATTTTTTAAGTTTTAATTTTTTTTTATTTATTCTCACATTTATAAATAGTATAAAAGTACATCAAAAAAAATTTATGCACTTATAATTAATTAAAATATATTTATAGCTAATTTTTTTTTACTTATCTTATTACTATTTATTACTATTTTTTTTTATTTACAATAATAATATTAAGCTATGTTTAATCATTTAATTATTAATATAATTATTATTATTTTTTTAGGTAAAATATTATAAGAAAACATATACACTTTTATCATATTAAACAGTATTAAGTTTATTATTAAATAGTAATAATAATAAATTTATATATATATATATATATACTAATAGTTTATATACTGTATATAATATTATATTAATTTCATAATTAATAGAAAAAAACTTAAATATTTTTATTAGTTTTTTGTTGTTGTAAATTATTTGATTGTTTATAAAAATAAATTTGGTTATAAATAATTTTTTCAATTTTTTTAGATATAAATATTTTATAGGTTAAACTAATTTTCTATTTATAATTAATTAATTAATTAAGTACATATAAACTTAAGTTTAATATATATATAACATTTATAATTATATCCAAAAAAAAATAAAAATATTTTTATATGAAAAATCTATTTAATAAACAAACTGTTTTATAAATATTTATTATTATTAGATTAATAAAACAATCTAAATATTAAATAATTAAATAATACATATATTTTTTTAAGTATTAAAACTTAAAAACTAAATAAAAATTTTAGTTATATTTTAGACTAACCTTGAGCTTGATTTATATTTATTTTTTTTTGCAAACAATATATACTGTATATAATAAAACATTTTTATATAAAAAAAATATTTTATTAATTTATTTTATATATATATACTATACTAGTAGTTATCAGTATACAGTAAATTATAATAATGATGATAATACAGTAAATAAGTAGATTAAATGTACTAAATATTTTATTTATTTATTAATAAAATGAACAAGGTCATTTTAAAAAATTAAGTTATTTACTTATCTAATAAACAGTATATTTATTAAATTACAAAATATATGTATAGCAAAATATAATAGATGTATTGTATAATAAAATATTGCTTAAAAAAATAATTTATTCAATCATTGAAATAAAAATATAATATTTAAAAAAATATTATTTAACCTTATTTATATTAACAAAAAATTATTATATTATAAATAACCTTGATTACACAAAAATAACATTAAAAACAAATTATAGATATATAAATTAGCTAATACAGTTATTATGTATTAAAATATAATTATATATAATATATATTTTTTTACAAAATATTAAATTACATTAATTTATTTATTTACTTAGTTTTTAAAAAAAAAATTAAAATTTACTGTAAATTAAATATATATATATGAAATATTTAACTTAAACTAAAAGTTACTTTTAATTATTTATTTATATTACATAATATACTGTACAAAATTGCAAAATTATTGTTTAAGAAAATATATATTTTATTATTTTTTTTATAGAAATATTTATATATGATTACAAAATTTGTGTGAATTTATGACAATAAAAACTTTTTTATTTGTTTTACTATTATAATAGTTATTATTAAAATATGGCAATAAATTAATATTATTATAAAATATTTTTATATATTTATTAATATTAATGTATAATGTTTTTGAATACAAATTAATTTATTACTATATATTTGATAATTTTCATTTTAATTACTCAAAATTTATTTATTTTTAAAATCATATATTCAATTATTATTAATATTATATATTCAATAAGCATTAAAAATATAATACATTTTTTTAGATATTTATTTACAACAAAAAAATTAAATTACATCTATTTTTTAAATTAACTAAAAAACTAGATTTAAAATAATAAAACACAAACAATAAATAATAATAATAATCACATATTAATAATTTATTATTAGTTTAATTAGTATTATTTTTTATAAAACATATTTATTAAAAATTTATTTATTTTGAATTAATTACAAAAATTTATTTGAATATAATATTAAAAATTATATTATATCAATATATATAAATATAAACATACATAAGTATAGTAATTATGGCAATAAAATTATTTTATATATATATATATATAAATTGTATTTAAAAAATTATTATTATCAATATTATTATTGAATTTAAAAAAACAAACAAATATTATACCAAATAAAAGTGACTAAAAAAGCTCATAATTATAATATTAGATAATTATTTTTTTAAAAAATAAATGATGAGTACCCAACAAAAAAATCAATATTTAAGTTTAATATTAAAAAAAAATAAAAAGTTTCAAAACATTTATATTAATAAAATAAATGAAAAAGATTTTCCTTTCAAAAAAATAATATTACAATTAATTTATAAAAATCAGTTTATAATTGGATTACAACAAACAAACAATTAATAATATTATAATTATAATTATTATTATTTAAAAAAGTTATCAAAAATTTTTTTTATCAAAAACTGAGTTAACTTGTAATTATTATTATTATTATTATTATTATAATTATTACAGTATTGTTATTATTATTATTATTAATTAGTTATTTAGTTAACTATATTTTTTTCGGAGCTGATTATTATTATTATTATAATTACTATTATTAACTATTACTGTAGTTATTTAGTTAACTTTTTGGCGCTGATTGTTATTATTATTATTATTAATACTATTATTATT